>NW_010326466.1:16971-65030 GCF_000700745.2 Antrostomus carolinensis
GGAAACACTGGTTTTGACTCCTCTTAATTGTTCAAAGTTGTTATTAAGTCCTGCTTCCTCATCTTTAATTAGATTTTATTCCATAAAAGGACCTCCTCTACAATCCTATAGTAACTTCCTAGCTCCAACAATCTTTGGTGAGAAACCATATATAATGTTCCTGAGATCCTGCTAGGTCTCCAGCAGGTTGGTGAGGCAAGATTTCTCTTTACATATGCAATGCCAACTCCTCCCTAACATGTTATGTTCATCCATACACACTTGTGTTTCATAGATATAGCATCACTTTATATGCATCTTGATGTTATACTTCCAAATGTAAAAGCTATTTTTTTTTTAAAGTCAGATTTTTTTGTGATTTTCTTTAGTGTAAAATTCTCATTTTACCTGAAGTTCTTATGCTTCATGCAGTTTTGTAAGGGTATGACACAGCAGGGCTTAGCCTACAAATGTTAGGGCAGATAACTTGCTGCAGGGGGGTTAGACTACATGACCTCTACAGGTCCCTTCCTACCTAAACCATTCTATGATTCTATAATCCACTAGTAAAAAGTGCCGTAGCATTGTTAAGTATTAACTAGTGGCCTCAAGTAATGCATTTATATACGAGTGAAACATACAATTTAAATGTATGTGCAAATGAACTCTACCGAAGTTGTTTATTTTAAAGTTTTGTTTTATTGCTAGCTCCATGATGAAAGTAATGCTAAAAGGTTATTTGTGTGTTATATCACTGTTCTGTTCCATAGGTACGTGAAATTCTGAAGCGCACATCTACAAAGGCCAGAAACAGCATGGGTAAGAAGAAGGGAAAATCATTATATATGTTGTTTTAAAAAGGATTGTTTAGATATCTCACAGAATATTTATTTTTCTAGCAGAACACAAAAGTATGCTGGCACTTTTCCACAAAAAAGTAGAGATTGAAACAAACACTTTTTCTGAGGAATAAAATTGGACTTTCTGGTCCATGGTTTGGATAGGACATGGTAATGGGAGCTTGCTTTTCATTTCTACAGGTGCAGGATCTGGAACATAACTTGCACTTCATGAGTTGTTATAAAATGGAATTTGATTATAATATGATCTTCTTTGAAAATTCAGATGTCAGCTACAATATGTTGTATTATTTCTTCCAGGAGCAGATTTGTCTTGCCATTTCAATAGAATAATACATCTTTCCAGGTTATTTTTATCACTGCCGCTTTAGAAATTATGTCCATGAACTGTATAGTGAAATATATGACTTAACTATGACTATCTTGAAGATATTGTGTGATACTTGTGGGGTAACTCTGAAATATTATAGCTTTTGTTTTCTTGAGGTTCAGAACATTTACAAGTGTATTTAATTTCTTTCTCTACTCTTTACTTTATCCATTGTGATATCATGACGCATATCTCCCTGGCAGCAAATAAGTGGTAGTACTTGTCTGGCACGCTTTTTGATAGTCATTCTGTAAGCTTGACCACTTATGTGCAGATCACAATGTCCTAGGGTAATGTACTTGCAAAGAAAAAATGTGCTGTAGCAAGAGATTCCTACACAGTCCTAGTGTAACTTTGTGTGGTGAAACTGCAAGTAACAGATTCCTCTGGTACAGCAGCTGGAGTGGAAAATAGATTAATTTAGGTTTCCCTGAAATAGAGGCATATTTTTTCTTCAAATTAGATGAAAAAGCCCAAGCCAAAATACTTTTTCTATTTCAACCAAAAATACCTGGGTTTGCCCAGAACATTTAAATTTATGATTATTACACGATTTCCTTTAAAAAAAAGGAAAAAAAAAATTGTTCACTTTTTTCTCTGTGTTCTAGGTTTTGATCTGCTCAAAAGCTCTAGTGGGGCAGTAGAGAGGAATGCCACTTTATTTTGCTGCATTGCTCCAGCTGGCATCCAGGGAAAACTCCCAGTGAATGGATAGACCATGTTTTCCCTGGGAGCTGTGCAGCCTGTGCAAGTGGATGTCTCTAGAGTGCAGGATTTTAGAGACAAGGCAGTGTAAGTTATATAAACCAAGAAGCCTGAAGTCCAGCAGGGATACTAAGCCTGTTGAAATAATAGCCAGCCTCCAGAGCTGACACTTTCTCAAGGGATCCAGAGAGACTGTGTAGAACCTATTGACACTCTTAAGTCTTTATAAATTGCTAGGCTGAGAGAAACTTGAAAGAAGCAATCCCTCCTACAAGGACACAGTAGGAAGAGAAAGAGCCCTTTACCAATGGATTGGATTTTTTTGCCTCTTACTTAAAGTTTTCCTGTTTTAATAACTTGTTCTGGTTTATAGTGTAACAAAAGCCATCATTAGAGATCAAAGCACTAATACTGATTTTTCACTTTTTTGGGTTTTTTTTTAACACTTCAAGCTCAGGTCAGTTTAAGATCCCATTTCACATGGAGCAATATTTTAACTCTCCTGTCTTTCCCATCTTTCTAGCCCATAGCCAAAACATGATTATGCATCATGTTTGACCTGAATTCACTGTTTTGGTCTTCTGAGATCCTCCCCCAAAAAATCCCATGCTTCATATGCTGCTAAGGTTTTCTGTTTTCACTGGTCTTAAGACTTAAGACCACTTATCATGAGTGGTTTAAAAGATTTCTTCAAGCATCCTTGTTTTATTCTGGTGTTGTGGTTTTTTTTTTTTTTTTTGTTGTTTGGTTGGTTTTTAAGATTCTATTGCTTATTTTGCACAAGAGGTGGGATAGTGATGTTGGAAGTACTTATAGCAGTCTTTGGTTTCCATAAACATATGCTGCATAATATAATAGGAGGAAAACAACACTTCAGACACATTTGCTTCTTGATTTTTACATCTGTGTAAGGCTGAATCTGATTACGGTTCTATGACATTACACAAATCACAGGCTAAGTGCTATTGGCTACTAGAAGAGAGAGGGGGGGGTCTTACCTTTCCGTACAGCCCGATATCTTCCGGCCGCCAGACCCTATCTTACTACACACAAAGAAGACATATTTTCTTCTAGCGTAACTCTGAACCATTGTAAACTTTCCAAACATGGAATGCTTACAGTAGAGGACTTGGCATAATCCAAACATGAAGATTTCCCAATTCTATTAATGCGTGTAGTGGTAAGGGTCTGTTTCCTTCTACCAGGGAAGAAATTTATTGATAGTGCCTATCTAGCATCTCTGACTAGAGGGATTTTCCCAAACATTTCAGAATCATAGTTGTGTAATTTGACTAAGGAAATTTTTTCATCCCAAAAGACAAACTATCTGGTTACGTTTTACTGAACATTGAAAGCAGAGAGATCTGGAATAAACTACTAATCTTAATTGTAGTTGTCATATGATGGAACAATTGTTTTCAACTGTGGAGACTGAAGACAGAATGGCTATGAGTCATAGCTCTTCAGAGCCAGTAGTGGTCTTGTGTATGTCTATAGGTGCTGTAGTCATTAGTGGGGAATTAAGTTGCTAAAGCCCTTGTAGCATGGGGTCACTACGATAGTGTTATGTCCCTATCTGTTTGCAGTCTTTGGGACTCAGTAGTTTTTGTCCTGCTGCATACAGTTTTCCAGCATAACTGTGGATTTGATGAGCACAAATTGATTTAACTGCTGCAAAGAAAGAGGTGTTGTTTCAAATTTAGAAGGATGGCCTTATGTATTGATATGAGGAAGGCTAGAAAACCCAGCACGGGGTTCAGTGAAAACAAGACCTCATCCAATATCAGTCAATAGAGGGTAAGGGTTTCTTCAATCACAAGCTTATGTGAAACTGTTTTTTTTAATTGTTTGAGTGCGTCAGTCGGGGTTCATGGTTCTGATCATTGCCAACCTTCAAGAAGGAATTCCCATATGCTTTCTTCCTCAGCCACATGCCTCTTTGCTATTAGTATGAGAAAGTGGTCAAAACAGTCCTTGTACCATACTACTTCACCCAAGAAAAAGCACTATATGGAAATAAGCCTTTCTGTGAAAACATGTTTTCCATACCCAGATACTTCTAGGTTGGTATATGCTCATCTTGACATGATTTTGAATACTTTCAGTAATACATTTCCTCTTTGTAATGTCATGAAATTAAATATGTGATAATCTTTTCTGCTTAACTGTGCCTAGCTGTTGACCATCTTAATTTTTTTCTTTTAGGTATTGGCACATTAATAGCAAACAATGTGTATGAGGCAGCATACCCACTTCACGATGTACGTATATACTATTAAAAATCTAATTAATCTAATTTAAAATCTAATCTAATTGGTATCACTCAATAATGCATATGTTTATTGCCTGTGACATTGAAAATATGTTCTCTGTGTGATTCTAGTATAAAAACTCTTACATAAGTACATTTCAAGTTGTAACCTAAAAATAGAATCAACTGTATAGCAACAACTGAGCAATCTTTGATTGAATTTTATCTGTTTTTACATGTTATTATTTTGTTTCTCTAGGGTGAATATGAAGGCCAAAATGATGACATGAATGAAAGAAAGGTAAAATACATTGCAAAATTAATTTCATATTGGATTTAATGTAGGAAATGTGAATTAGTTTCCTAAATGCTATCATAAAGTATTAGCCAGTAAGTGGTTTTACAAATGCATATATTTTTTGCATTACTTAGTTTCCTCTATTTCTACATATAAATATTTTCACAAGACTTTTTGCAAAGTCTTCTTATGAAGTATTTCAGTGAGTTTAATTTGATATTTACATCTTGAAATGCTTCAATTTTCCCTTAAATTGGTTGTTAAATACCTTATATTATTATTTTCTTTCCATAACCAGATGGTACTGTAGAACAATGGTTACCAGAATAAAACATAGCTGTATTTTTCATTTGATTGTGCATTCAATTAAATTACATGCAATTTCTAAAAAATTTACTTCCAATTATTTTGTAAGTAAAAAATTTCTAGCTATCAAATGACGTTTGAAAATATATCACCCACTGTCTACACAAAAGAAATGGATGCATAATCAAAGACTTTGTGAATTCAGAGTGCTTTTAATACACTCTTACTATTAGAAATGAGCTAAAACATTTAATTACTGTAATCCATTGAGATAAATTCCATACTGTTCTCTAATATTTGTCCTTTTTTTGTTTGTTTGTTTTTGACCGTTGATATACAAACAATAGGACAGGGAATGAATAGGGGAAATTGTGGGGAGAGAAAGGAGGGGAGGGGACAATGAAGAAAAAACAAATGTTTGGATGCCTAAAATATTTACTATACTAGAAATTAATTGCATATATTCTTGATCACTTGTACATCATTCCATATATGTTTTTACCTCTGTGGTATTATGTGTTGGTATATGCCATCTGTTGCTTGAAATAGAGGTAAGAAAATGCCATTCATTTGGCAAAACACAGTGTAGTTCTCAAGAGTATAATTGCCACAAATGATGATTATTAAGCATTTGTAAAGAAGAGTGAGTTCATAGGTCATACAAATAAATTTGATTTCTCCAGTGCTGGGTTAGTAAAAATTTGAAAACATAATCTTTGTAGTTTTTGGTAAAAAGTGGTAACATTCAGCCACTAGATGTCTTCATGTGCCATATACAATTTAATTTAGTATATGAACCTTGGTAAGAGACAAAGTTGGAAAACTAGAAGGAAGTTTGTATAATTATGTCTGTTATTTTGAACTTTTTGTTCATTAAGAAATTGTCTACTCTGCACTTGCAGAATTTTCTCTAAGTGACAATAGTGATACAGTAATGGACTCTGAAAGTCAGATACATAGTTTACTGATTTATAATGTTAGAAAAAATTTTAAAGAAGAAAGGTAAATGAACTTTAGTCAATTAAAGAATATTGGGTACTGAAGAAGGGGGGAAGAGGGCCTAAAAGGACTAATGTCTGGAAAAATATTCACTCTACTAGTTGTATTTTGTGCTGCCTTCTTTTTATTCTGCCTATTAGGCTCAGTTATGAAGTGTTAAGTATTAAAAACATAAAAGGTTCTTTCCAGAAATAATTCATTGATTATTAACATATGTCTCTCCTGTGTAGCCATTGAATCTGCTGTAGTATTTCTATGCATAACATCATCTGTTTTCTATCTGAATCTAATAGTCTCAGTGTTTAATTTCCTGAAAAGCCCTGATCAGGTTTAAAGGAAAGGGGGGCATTTTTTCAGTTTTATTTTTCTCTGCCCCTTTTTATTTTGTCCATTTTAACTTATCTGTATCTTCCATTTTGATTGTCTGTTATATAAGCCCAAAGAATGATGAACTGAGCCTGTTCGGGGTACTTATGCCAATAATGTTGCACAAGTAATTAAGATTTATGCAACAGTTCATAATATAAAAGGTTAATCCTTATTAACCCTCTTCAGGATTTCCTTGGAGAAAATGCACTGTGAAACAATACTTTTGTCACATCCTATGAGAATTAGAATTCAATGAAACAGCCAATGAAACCCACTCTTTTCCTAACTTTTGATTGGAGTAAAGGAATTTTCCTGCTTTAGTGTATGTTAGTGTGGTTTCTGCTCTAGGAAAATTTATTTTTAATAAAGGTATAGCACAGAAGCACGGTAATAACTTGCCATGAGTATAAACACTGAGTTGGTGTTTTTTAAGCTTCTAGCCCACTGGCAACTTGTAGCCCTTCATTGCCAGCAGTATGTTTGACATTGAGAGATACGTAAGGGCTTTGTTACTTATCTGAAATACACTGTTGTCATATACTACAACAGCATCCCTAGAATATTAGAAGCAGGTTGGAAAGCATTACTGTAAACTTACAGAAAGTACTGCTTTTAAGTGAAGCTGATAAAAAACAATAAATTATATTACAAAGCTCCTCCTAGAATTCCTTTCAATTTAATAAATATCATGAAAGGAAACACATTCCAGCTTCCAGATTAAGCTTAATCTTATAAAATTGCAGTGTTGAGACAGAGGTTTAGTGTGGACAACACATGTGAATGGAAAATATTCATGCCATAAGCTCACCTTCAGTGCTTCGGAATCAGAATAACCAGTGCAATTCTATAGTCTGACATAATGCCATAGCAACCTGCTCCTGAAGTGACTGCAATTTTAAACAGATCTTTCTTTTTGCTCTTTAAATTCTATTCTGTAGCTACGTTCAAAACAGCTTATAAGTAGCTCTAATAATTTAATAGCTTTAACTTTATTGTTTTGTATATTTCAGTGAAAGCATTTATTAGTACGATTATTTATGGAAATAAATAAAATGGTAGGTAATACTGTGAGGTAATGGCAAGGGGTGATTTTGAATAGGTAACCACAAGTATTCACATTAAATTATCAATATGGCAGCCAGGGCAATCCTCTTCAACTCTTGTTGAAACCAAAGAAAATCAAACCTAGTCTCACCATTTATTTAAACAAATGCAAAGCATTTTGCAAGACTATGCTCTGTAATAGCGATATTCTAAAAGCCAAGACTCCACACTCCTTGAATCTCATTGTTGAATTCCCAATTGCTTTGGCAGCATACGGCTTACTCCCTCATCTATGAAAATAAAATACTTAATGCAATATCTTTAATGAGCATGCAATGGCATAGCTCTGTTCACTTAAACGTTTGCAAGCCAATTTTCATATTCTGAACTTGGGGTGCATGCTTGCAGGATTTGGGTCTTAAATACTCACTTGATATTTATTTAGCTTTTTTGCACAGCATCTGCAGGAGGAAAAGCATTATAAACAGTAGAAAAATATGATTGGAAAACTTCAAATATGTCAAGATAACTCTGCAGTGACAGTATCTGAAATTTCTCCACACTTATTTTAATTGTGCTGTTAACTTTATAAGATGATGTAGCGTGCTGCTAGCTGTCAAAATGGACCACCTGACAGATGCAACTGCTGATCATTACAAAAACTATGTGTACTTTGTTACTAACATCCTCTCCAGCTCTTGCATACTTGCGTAAATCCATTGTGCAATAATCTATTATTTACTGGAAAAAAAGTGCCATGGTTAATGAGCATCTATTTTGCAGATAGAACTAAACACTTTGCAATCTAGTCTGCAACTAAGCTGATGAGTTCCATATATTACACATTTTCAAAAAAATCTGTATCTTACTGTTTTAAAATTACTGATTTTGACTATCTTTGGAGTTCCTTTATTTCTGTTAAAGAAAAAAAGTAGACAAATATTTAATTTCTCTACAGAATATCCTCTGTATGTACCTGGTGATGTATTTCTGTGCATGTATTTCTTGGTTGTATCTTCCTCCCCAGCAGATTTAAAATTTATTGCCCAATCCCGACCATAATTTACAGAAGAACAGAAAGTCTCGGAGGTATTAATTCAGCTATTACATTGCTTCACATTAACTACAATTTCCATGACACAGGCGAGGGACAGTCAGTGCTCACAGCAAGAGAGGAACTGAAGTATGAACTCATCTCTTGGAGCCAGGAGATATTCCATGCAGAAGCTCATTCTCAAAACACCGTTTCATCACTACTCCAATTTTACTAGGAACTAGTGGTGCCTCATTTTAAGGGATCTGACCGCACCTCCCATATGCTATTATTTTTCTGGAACCTGTCCACTTCTTTTTTGAAAAGAGGGACAAAAAGCTTGACACTTGTCTTTATGAATGATAAAGATTTATAATCTATAAATAGTGATATGGTTAATTTAGTTTCATTTATCCATGTATTTCTTTATTATTTTTGATGCATTCTGTACTTCAAGAAATAGTTTTCAATGAGCATATTTTCATAGACTGTCTACAGTTCTATGCTGTGAAAGGAATATGAACAACTCAGGTGGTTCCACAGAAAATCTTAACTCCTTTTCATGGAACTGCCTGATTTTTATTTATCTCTGAAGATAAAATACGGTGAACAGTCATGCAACAAAAGATCATGCTGATGTTTCCTCTGAGCTTCCTTTGGTCTTCACATAATTCTGGAAAACTTCATTTTCAAACATCCTTTCTAGATTATTAATAAATTCATACACAGTTATAAAATGTACTGCTGTCAAATTAACTCTTTTACCAATTTTTTAATTGCATGGTAATTTCTATCCAGCAGCTGGCTTTTGTTTCAGAAAAGTGTGATGTGTTTCACACCATAATTACCAATATCCTTTACAGACTTTTGTAAAAGAATGTTGCAGGTTTCTTTTTCGTTCTTGAAAATTCAAGAAAGTTGTGTTACATAGATAACAGCAATGAAAGAGGGAATGAGGAAGAACTATCCTGAGTCCCTTGCCTATTGCAGTTGGGTATATTGTAGTTAATATACCACGGGTCCTGAAATGTTTCCTTTTATCCTTGACTCTGTTCCCACTGTATTCCTCCCATTGTAAGAAGTTTCTGTAGGATCTGTGCCTTCCTTTGTGCTGTCTGTAAGATGTGGGTGAATTTGCATTTCCAACAGTAAATACATGAACTTGTGTGTCCATGTGCAGCACGGAGCGAGAAGGGAATTTTTTATGGGCTCTACTGGGTATAGTAACATCAGGTGCTGAGCAGGAGAGCAGACTGGTTTTGACACTTTTATGGCCTCTTGGTATGTTTTTAAATACTAGTCTACCAGTTTTGAACTCTTACCTCAGTTCACTCTACCTTGGACCTGGAAACACCGGTCAATACATATCCATGGTGTGATTCTAGACATTAAATAAATTACATAATAGAAGAATTTCCCTCTGTAAGTAAGATTATTTCTAGCATCTTTCAAAAGATTTCCACAGGACTACAGCACCTTTTATTTTTACTTTTGAGCCTTTCTATTTAACATCACTATCTAATAAATGTGGTGAGGGGTGGGGTAGGTATGTAGTGAAAGATGGGTGTACACCATCCTTGCATTGCTGTCTGGGTTGGAGTCTTCTATAACTGTCTGAAAAAAGTACTTGGAAGATTGTATTGAAGTATGGGAAGCTGCTTTTTTTTGGTACATAGATTTTTAAGTCTTAGAAAATGTTTGTAAAAACAGATGGGAGCACTTGTTTCAAGTTAATTTTCTGTTTATTTTATTTAGTTGCTGTATCGAGAATGGGCAAGATACGGAGCATTTTACAAGTTTCAGCCTATTGACCTCATAAGGTAACACAGACTTGTGTAAAACACTAAGGGACCTCTTAGCTGATGCAGATTAATTAGGTACCTTCCAGTTACTTCAGCAAATGAAATTTTAGATTGATCAGAGCATTAAAAATAATGCTCTCACTGCTTTTCTGTAGCTCTGGTGATAGTTTACAGTAACAAAAATATGTTAAACAATAATGTACCTTTTTTTTTTTGTATAGTGCTTATTCCTGGAAAAATGCCATATTTCAGATATATATTTTTTAAGCATTAATTCTTTTTAAAAAAAGAGGAATTTCCATTTATATTGATGAATTTTTATTGGAGAGTGTGGTCACAAAGTCTGGTGAATAATCAGAAGCTCATGTTCACATAATGAATCAGTGTGAAAGTATATGACAGTTTTGAAATTGAGTTGATTTTTTACTCCTGGTTTTACAAGTCTTACTCATCTGAACTCATCCATATGTGTTCCCAGTGTTTTTTGCATATTTTGAATTTTGATGTTTCAAACATAGAAGAAGTTAGACCTAAAATAAGAAAAAAAAACCCCCATGCTTTTTAAGGAATTCCCACAATATGTCTACAAGAAAGCCAAACCAAATAAAACAGTTTTTGTTGTATACCATAAATATTGAGTAAAGAAAAAGAAATGTTTGTTAAAATTGCTAACTTTAAATATTCTTACTTAAGATATCTGTCTAGGAATAAATTAACGGTGACATTAACAAAAAAAATAGGAAAAAAACCCCAAAATCTGTTTCTGGATAATTAATAAGAAAGATGACATTTGTTAGTGTTTATCTTTCAAATCATCAAACTCCTACTAGGTTTTATTATTCAATCTGCTCATACATGATTACCTGCAAAACCTAGTGTTAGTAATATGGATAATCAATAGTCTTTCTGAAAGGTATTTATTGTATTTTGAGTTAGAATTGAAATACTGCATATAGTTTTTCAAAGACTTAACCACTAACTTTTAACATGAGCAGAATTGCTCTTTACTGGGAGTGAGATGTTTCAAATTGTCAGATGGTAGTGAGACCACCATCAAATCTTGTTGAGGTTCTTCAAAACTCTGAAATATCCTCTTTTTTGCCTTAATGTTTTTGTACAGGATTTATGTACTTTTTGAATACTAGTTATTCCAGGCCAGGCTACTGTATATACTCAGACCAAGATTACAACACCTGGTATGTTGTTAGTAAATATTACAAATGTTAAGTTAAACTGTGACTCGCTAGAGGAATTGTCAAGTTTTACCAGACCAGACAGCTCAGCTGAATTAAAAATAGAGGTACATCTGCTTACACTCTATCTCCATTTGTATTTTACTGTTTCCATTATAATGTTTCACTATACCAATATGTTTTCATAGAAATTCTGTGGTTTAAAGTTCCATGAGAAAGAAAAAAAAAAAAGGACAAGACATATGCAATTGATTCTCTGTTCTCAGTGATTATTTTTCTTGCTTTCATCTTCCATACTTTGCTTGACTACAAGTTTGACTGTTACCACTAAAATAAATGTGGTACTTATTTTAAGGATAATGTTAGAGCTTTAGAGTATCTCTCTCTCTCTCTCTCTCTCTCTATATATATATACACCTGAAGAATTACCACCTTTTTCTTTCTGCAACTTAAATAAATTTTTGCACCTCTGTACCGTGGTGGGGATTTGAACTCAGTCTCAATGTAGATGCTTATTCCCTTGACAATCATCAACCACACTTCATGGATTCTGATAACTTACTGTGATCCTTCTTTCTTAGGTTGATTAGATTATACTCTTTTCTCATTATGGGAGGAAGCACTATGTAATGTAACAAGTTTATATTCAGGCTTTGATGGACAGAAGCAGCAACTTTTATTATGTGTTATAGTCAAAGCCTGTTCTGACTGATGTTTTCAAATACATTAACTCTGTCAAAGTATGTTACTTAAATAATATTCACATCCTCAAAATCATTTTATTTTCAAAAGCATATGAATGTCTAAATATAGCCATATGAATTAAATTTCTGCCTTTCATATATGTCTATTTTCAACTCAGATGAAGAGGATGATAAACATTTTTTGAGAAGGAAATGACAAATTATTTGCTAACAGATATCTTAGACTGGAAGTTCTGAAAATGGTTTACCTCCTCTTTCAGTCACCCTTAGATGTGGAGGGCATGAGTGATTATTAGCAAGTAGAGAATGATAGCTGCCGCTCTAGGACATGTGAGGCTCTAGAGGTTTGTCTGTTATAATACACTTTTTTTTGCATCCTAATTTAAGTATTGATTTCTACTAGAATGGAGTTTCTCTAGTGTAGCTTTCTTGTAGGAGTGCACTTGTCAACAGTAGTTCCTCTCAATCTGTGTAATGTGATATAAAAGGTGCTGTAAAAAAATGTGTGATTCAGTGACTTTTTTTCTATTCTAATGATGTTCTTTTCTCAAATGGAGATGAGTTCAAACCCAGTTTTTAGCAATTTTTGCAGTTAATGCATCTTTTAGCTTCCTAAGGGGTAATACTGCTGTTGATCCAGAGACAGGGAGGACACTCCCTAGGAGTTTTATGAGCCTGCATAAAGCAAACAGATTTTATGGGGTTTTTTTAAATAAATGTTATAGTATGTTAATCAAAGTTTTAACAATGTGATTCTGTAATCAATAGGTTGTCCTTAGACCTACACTCTGCTCAAAGCAGGGCTGGCTTGAAAGCCGAATCAAATTGCTCATGAGTTTTGAAATCTGTAAGGATGGAGATCACACAGCTTCTCTGGGCACCCTTTCCAGCACTGCACCATCTTGTGAGGAATAAATTTTTCCTTCTGTCCAGACCAAATTTTCCTTGGTACAACTTTCAGCCATTATCTCTTTTCTTTTAGCAGTGTACCTCTAATGAATTATAGCAAGTCAAGAAAATATACAGCAAGTATAAGAAGTACAAAAGAATTCACAATAAACTATACTTTGGGTTGAATGCAACCTATATCTCTTAGGAGCTCTAAATGACAGACAAAATGAGTATGCTAAGGTTACTGATACCACAAAGAGGCGGTTATCTTTCTGCGACAAAAGCTTACTCAGCTCCTGGAAAACTGGCAAATTATATTCTTAATGGATATCTTGAAGCACCTGCAGATGGGAACCTATGTATGAACTGAAATTCCAGACAGGGAATTATCATAGAGAGGATGTCCCCTTTTGTTATCTTGTTATTAATATAAGTTTACCTCACCCTAGAGAAGTCAAATAGAGCTAGCTCATTTATAATTGTGGTGGAGTTTACTTTAATATTAGTGATTCTAAAACGTCCAAGATCATCAGCTCTTTCTAACCTATCTAATTTTTAATGTTTTCATTTCTGGTTCTTATTGCTAGGACTTCATCTAACTTCTTAATAATTAACAGGCTACATTATCTATAGCATGATGACTTTCAAAGCTCCAAGTGCCTATATATGCTTATCTTGCTAGAGAAGCCTAAAACTGGGAAGACAGGGTCATTGTAAAGATTAAGACTATGTATATAATAACTCTTTTTGCAGGAGTAAGTGGAAAAGTGTGTTAACCAAAATATTATTTATGGTGTATAACATGTGAATCAAAACTGGGGAGTTAGTATTACTCAAACTGTCTGCCTAAAATAATTCTTCCTTCCTATTTTTAACTATGTTTTTCTTTAGTATGGAAAATTGTTTCAACTTTGTGTGTAATGAATTCTGGGCCTTCATTGCAGTGTGCCTGTGTTGAAGCGGCTCTTGACTGAACAGTTACCAGTTCCCCCCTGCTCCTGCGTTTGAATGCTCTTTTCCTAAAGCACAGCAGCCCATAGCTTTCTTTTACTAGCAGTTTTTAAAGCAATGACAGACCTATGATGTTCCAAAGTTTAATTGTCTTGGCTCTGGATACTGTTGCCTTCACTTTCAGTGTCTTGGGGCCCATGTAGTGCAGTGTTCAATGTAAGCTATCAGGCCCCAAAAGTGTTATTACTGGTTTGCCTTTTAACCTTTTTTCTTCTTTCATCAATCTTCACCACAAAAACCAAAACCAGGTATATCTACTTATCCTACTTAGGATAGGGTAGTTTTAAAGGAGTGATAAAATAAGAAAAGGGGAGATCTCCTGTAAAGGTGTTTTTATTGTCTTTAGAGATAAATGTTTCTTCTTTGGCAAAAGTGTGGTTAAGATAAATTTCTGGTACAGCATTCTCCTAACTGTGGCCATCTATCCTGCTTAATACATTAGCAAATCACTGCTTCTTTCACCACTGTTCTTTGTAGCCACATCTTCAACTCTGGAGAGAATGTTTGTCTCTACATACTGTCTGGAACTCCAAGAACTTGAAAATAAAGGTCTGCAGTGCCACCCTCCTCCCCCCCTCCCCCCCAATTCCTGAGGTACACTCAAATGTACACTCAAACCTTACCAAATGTCCGATCTTTATTTTTTGTGCATTGTAACTACTTTGATGGAAAGCAACCTTGTAATACGTGGTTATCTCATAGGGCTTGAACAACCCTCTCTAATATTTACCTCAGAGCTAAACCTGATCAGTCCAGGCTAATATTTTGAGATAGATATATATACACAGTGCCCCACTCTGTAGTGGGCTGGCTGACCCAGAAGGTCAGTCTTACAGTTCCCAGATTTGCAACAAATATTTATGTCTTTTCTGAAAGCCAGGTTTCAAAGCAGGGAACAGTGAGAGCTGCCTCCCATATACAGCCAGGAGATTGAGAGGAGTGATCCTTTCCCACCCTCCCTCTTCAAGGCTCGCATGACTCTCACCAGCTTCTGTAAGGCTGCAAAGAAAAGAAAACCACCATAGTAGATAAGCAGGGTAATATATGTTTCCTAATACCTGGAGAATAGTTATATTACAAACTTTTCTCTCTACTGCAGCAGCTGCTAGGTCAAGTAGGTTATGTACTACCTTCTGAGTAAGACATCACTTACTGCATGGGGTCTGTACACTATTTCAAGGAGGAGCTTTTCTCAACCTGATTATTTATTTAACATAAATGCCTCTTCAGTCAAAACCAAGAATGTTTCAGTCTTACCTACTGATTCTTTTATTTTATAGCCCTTTTTCTTCACTGTGTGCCCATTTTTCAGGGTTCCCTTTCTTTTTGAGGGAGGAATGAGCTTGCTTTCTTTTTGCATATTAGTGATCAGTGTGCTCAGAGTACTGTGCTTTCCCCTGTAGTCTGGTGAATTACTGTAGCATAATTCTGAGATGACACTGATTCATGGGATCCTGGAGAGGGTCTCCTTATGCCATGTGGGTAATTGACAGTAAAAACCAGTTCTTCTTGGTAAAGAATGACTCAATTCCCATACAGAAATATGGGAAGACTATGCAATTCTTCCCTTACTGTCTTTCACAGATCTGTCTTCAACATTCACAAAGATGCTGAGGCTATATGCAAGGAATTCTTTATTAGGAAAAAAGAGAAAACAGCTTTAAGCCTGGGAAAGTATGGTAATCATACAAACATAGTACTAAGTAGAAAAAATGCCCATGAGCTCTACCAGTAACTTTGGCAGTAGTCCATCTAGCTCCTTTCCAAAACTCTGCTGAGAATGTGCCTGAGGCAGTAGTCTGAGCATATCTTCTTGCTATAACCCTCTTGCACTTTGAGTCCAACATCTTTTTATAGTTCCAAGGAATTCTACAAAAAAGATTCATTCCCAACATGGGGTACATTCAACTTACAGTTCATCATCACTAAAGCACTAGGTACAGTGGAAAGTGCTATGCCAGCATCCACTCAGCTTTGATGTTGTCCTTTGTGCCAGTTCATACAACAGAGAGCTTCCTGGAGGGAGCCAGAAGCAGGTGGGACCCTGCAGCAGAGTCCTAGCTGTTGAGAAAGGAATGCTTTCTCCATCATTAGAATTAACGCTCCTTTCCAGTGTCTGTGTGATCTCATTACTCCTCACAACCCCAGTTAATTTCTGAATGGACTTTTGTATCATGTCATACATTCATTAAATGGACTGCATATTAGATGCTAGGACAGCACTTTTCTTCTGCAGTTGTAGGGAGTTTCCCCTCCATCCCTGGAACTTCTCGTCACAGGGCTTACATGAGTGCTCCAGTCTGTGTTTATTGCAAAGCAGAGGGTTTTTGCTTATGGTGCATAAATCACTGAAAAATTTGTATTGGATTATTCTGCTGGTTGCAGGCCTATGGCTGGAGTGAGATTATTTGCTTACAGCTCTGCATTTCATAGACTTTGCCAGTCCTGTAGGAAATGGTTCTCTCTCTGTCTGTTTTGGCAAGATCTTGGTCTTATTTATTGGTGGCTTGTATGAGAGATGGAATTTTAAACCAGTAGGCTTGCATTGCAGTAGTGAGGAAAACCAGATCCCTGCTTTCTGATAAACATAATTCCCAGGCTTCAGGTCACTGTCTGAGCACTAGGATCCTCATTACCATCCAGATTCCTCACTCCTTTGGTGGAATTTTCAAAAGCTGGATCCAGCAAAGGATGTGTGCATCTACATCAGGACTTATACAAAGCCAAGGCTTTGGTTCCTTCCAACCCCTGTCATTCTGTCATTCAGAGAAGGCTGAAGTTGTTGCACAGCTTCCTGGTGCCCCCCCTTGGATCGTGTAGTTTTGTAGGCAGCTAGAGTTCAGCTTTATCCGTGTGCAGACTGTCTCAGGCTAAGTTCCATAGTGCTTGTACGATGCCTAAACTTCACAGACAGAAACTTTATTCTTAATGAACTTGAGTTATAGATCACAATCCAACAGGTATCTTTGGGGGTGGTATATTTTGATAGGAAATTAAAGTTTGTTCTTTTAAACTGGAGACACAAAAGCCAGGGGTGTGAGGCCACATTTGGAAACCACAGAGAAAGTTCTGCATGTTTTTATATGCATGCATACAAATATTTGTAGGCATCTAGGAGTGTGTATAGCTGGGAACTGCAGGCAGTAGAAGACAGTTGCTGCATTTGGGTGGTTACAGTTCTGTTTATCTTTCTTATAAAACTGTTCTTGACATCTTAATCTCTGTAGAAAGTTCTGGCTATGGCATTCTGTGGTGAGAGGTCCTTTTCTGAACCTTGAGCACTGACCAGGTGTTAAGACCACCCCTTGTCATCTGGTTTAAAAGTATACCCCAACATTAATATGCTTTGTATAAGGATCCTGTCTGTCTTTGTATGTAAGTTACATTAGGACAGACCATAGCTTTGTCTGATCCAGTAACCTGTCTCTAACAGTGGACGAAAACAAGATGACAAAGGAAGAGGTTAAGAACTAGGTGCCATGTAACAATTATCCCCAGAGAACACCTGCATAAGGAAGGTTTCCAACGTGAGAAATCTCTGAACTTCCACAGTCAGTACAGAGAGCAGAAAAAATGCAATATTGGGCAGGTGATTACTACCGTTGTGTTTTACTGTCTTGGTGGAATAGCTGCAATTGAAATTCTCACAGATCACAGAAGCACAGAATAGTTGAGGTTGGCAGGGACCTCTGGAGGCTATCTAGTTCACACCCCTGCTCAAACAATGACATCTAGATCCAGTTTTCCAGGACTGTGACTAGGTGGGTTTTTTTAATATTTCTATGGAGGGACACTCCACAACCTCCCTGGGCAGCCTAGTCCAGTGTTCAGTCACCCTTATAGTAAAAAAGTGTTTCCTGATGTTCAAAGGGAATCTGTGTTTCAGAACTGAACTGTTTCAGTTTGTGCCCATTGCCTTTTCTCCTGTCACTGGGCACAACTGATAAAAGCCTGGCTTCATCCTCTTTGTACACTCCCTTAAGGTATTTATATACATTAATAAGATTTCCCTTGAGCCTTCTCTTCTCCAGGCAAAACAATCTCAGCTCTTTCAGCTTTTCCTCATATGTGAGTTTTTTCAGTCTCTTAATCATCCTTGTAGCCCTTCACTGGACTCTCTCTGGTGTGTCCATGTCTCTCTTGTACTGAGGAGCCCAGCACTGGACACAGTACTCCCACTGTGGCCTCACCAGCGCTGAGCAGAGGGGAAGGATCACCTCCCTTTACCTGTTGGCAATACTTTGTCTAAAGCGGACAAGGATGCCATTCGCCTTGTTTGCAGCAAGGGCACATTGCTGGCTCATATTCACCCTGGCATCCACCAGGACATCCAGGTTGTTTTCTACCAAGCTGCTTTCCAGCTGAGTGGCTCCTGGCAAATACTGGTGCATGGGGTTGTTATTCCCCAGGTGCAGGACTTCGCACTTCTCATTGTTAAACTTCACAACATTCCTCTCAGCTCATTTCTCCAGCCTCTTGAAGTCCCTCTGAATGGCAGCATGACCTTCTGGCATAGCGGCCACTCCTCCCAGTTTTGTGTCTCTGCAAACTTGCTGACCGTACACTCTGCCTCATCATCCTGGAGCATCTGCCTTATTAGGAGAGGCTGAAACATCTGGGTCTCTTTCAGCCTGGAGAAGAGAAGGTTGAGAGGGGATTTTATCATAGAAGTTTGTCAAGTTGGTCAAGTATGATTTTGCCTTGGTGAAGCCCTACTGACTACTCCTGATGATTTTCTCACCTTTAATATGCCTGGAAACCATTTCCAGGATTAGCTGCTCCATCACCTTCTCTGGGATTGAGGTGGGGCAGGTCATCTTGTAGTTCCCTAGTTCCTCCTTCTTGAAGATTTGGGGGGACATTTGTTTTCCTCTAGTCTTCAGGCACTTTACGGTGAGGGTGACAGAGCACTGGAATAGGCTGCCCAGGGAAGTTGTGGAGTCTCCTTCTCTGGAGACATTCAAGACCCCCCTGGACACCTTCCTGTGTAATTTCGTTTAGGTTCCTGCTTTGGCAGAGGGATTGGATTAGATGATCTTTTGAGGTCCCTTCCAATCCCCAACATTCTGTGATTCTGTGAAGAGTGGCCTTGCAATGACATCTGCCAGCTCCCTCAGCACTCATGGGTGCATCCCATCAGGGTCCATGGACTTGCATATGTCCAGTTTGCTTAAGTATTCCCTGACCTGATCCTCTTCCACCAAGGCTACATCTTCCTTGCTCCAGCCTTTCCCCCTTATCTCTGGGACCTGGGATTCCTGAAGGCCTGAAAGATAATGAACCAGAAACTCTTCAATGCATTTAACTTACGGGATGCATTTGAATGTATTTTGTTTACCTTTCCATTTGCCACAGTCTCAGAAGTTTTGAGGACTAGCAGTTTAAATTTTAGTTAAACAAGAAAGTTTTGTAACTCTCTTATTGTCTCAAAATGACAAGAGGCAAGCTTTTCTGTCTCAAGGTGTGCAGTAAGACTATAACTAAAAAAAAAATATAGTTGTCTTTTATTGGGAATTATATATCTGTTTATTAGCCACTAGATGAAGTCTTTCTGACAATAGCAATTGTGCAAGTACTTACAAAAACTTACTAAAGCAAATACATGAAATGAATTCAGACTCTGTAGTAAGGCTTAGCTTTATTAATTTGAATAGTAAGAAAGTTTTAATTAAATACTATTATTAAAATTCAAAGTTATTTATGAAAACAAGTCAGTATTTGAGCTTCAAACTCTGTTAACCTAGATGATTAAAATCATGCAAATTATCTTGTGAAACTAAAGATTAAGAAAGTGATAAAATATCAGTGACATCACACTTGTTCAAGGCAAAAACTTGGGCAAACTTCTTCGCAAGTAAAGAAAAGCCAGAAAAACAAGTCATAATACGTGATAAAAAAATAGGAAGAAAAGGCTAGGTAACTGCCCTGTCAGTCTAAGAGAAAGGCTGATTTACAATATCATATTAAATAGGTTACTCCTTATTTGCAGGAGCTTGTGAAGTTTATTATGAGAGAAAATGTTACATGTATAACGAATTAATTGTTTATTTCTTGTATAGAATGTCACTTGGTGTACTGAGGTGTTTATGAAATGAAACTGTACTCCTTTTCTCATAGGTAATCTCTAGTGACTCACATTAGTATTGACTCAGCCTCAGGTAGCCAGGCTACCTGCTAAGGATTTTTAATTTGCCAGGTTTGGAGGGTTACTGTCATTTTTCAATGCCAAAGTATGCTACAAACTAAAGAAAGACATTTAGTGTATGTAGGTTGTTTTATTCATGAGTTCTTAGAAGTGATGGGACAAACACTACATTACTACTCTTGCTGAAAATGTTTCTCTTTAATAAGGTGTACTGTGGCTACTGCAGTCTATAGTGACGGGTAGAACTTTTGCAGGCAAAGAACAAGACAGGCAAATCCAGATGTCAACAGAATAATGTAATCAGGCTTAATACTTTCAAGCACTACATAAAGTTAAGGCCTGCTACTACTGCACCTAAAATGCTACGTATGAGTACATTATTATTTTTATGTTCCAGCAAATCACATTCTCTTTGTGTCTAACTCTCTGATAAAAAGTCTCCTTAACCATGGGGATCTGGGCACTTTACAAAGTTCATGCACAAATCAAAAAATGGTCCATAGAAGCACTGGAGCTTTGTATTCTCCCATAACAGAGGGGAGAATGCTGTTATAGTGCATCTGATAACCAGCATCATGTTGCTTGCTTGTACAATTAATAAGTAGTCAGCCTTAATTTCTGCCTCAGTCACATTACACGTCTACTTATTATGCTTCTATTGTTCTTTGTATTCCAGTCAGTAAACAAAGGCTTTTTTCAGTTCAATCCATCACCACAAACTATGTTCTTTCAGTTGTATTCTGACAATTTCTTGGCATGGAAGCAGTAAGGTTTGTTAATCTATGAAGCTTGTTGGGTGGCTTGTCTTGGTTTTATGTCTTTACAGGGTAAGGTTTGATCTTTTACTACTTTAAATTGCAGTTAATCCACAAATTCTGTGGTTTTTATTCTAGATATTTTTCCCAGGGTTTTGAATACATTAGCATTTGAGAACTTGAATATTGCCTTCCTCCACACACATCACCTTCTCTCTAAACAGTACCCTGCTACTGTGTTAAGCAGTACTTTTTTCTCAAGAGACTAGGAGAAAACATAGTTCTACATCTAAATTAATTTCAAATTTTATGTTCTCTAAGGAGCTGCAATATTTTCACATTGTTTTTTTGTGCTATAATGGCTCTCAAGTAATATTTTACAGTGCCTTGGAAGAATATCTGTGGCTGGTATAATCTGTAATTTAGGCAGGTTTGGCTCTGGACTTCAGGTACCATTGGAGGACACAGTAAGTATTTGTTAACTAATGTTTTCAAACAAGAACTTCAACTAAAAGGGCTCGATTAAATGGGTCTTCTGGCATATCGCTTCATTCTACTTTCAGGCAAAACCAGTCAGATTTGTAGTTTCTCTGTTGGTCTTTGGTGAATGCTCTTAGAAGCACTGCAGATGACTCAGTGCATTACTTGCTAGAGAAAATACACAGGGTATGAAGTCTTTTATAGAGATCAAAAGCCAGGCTGTGGCTCTGAACTTGTTTCCAGGTCTTACTGATCTGCTACTAAGTATTCCAAAGTGAATGAGGGACATCTGCAGATGTGGGCACAAACATGAATGTTAGAGCTAGATTGCAGCATTTAGGGTTTGTGTGGGCTTGGCAACTATTTTCACAAACACCCTTATAATCACTATCTACTGGACAGTCTTGATCTTTATCTCCACTTTAGGGGAAAACATGTGCTTTTACCTTGGACAGAGGCTCCTTTCTTTGTTTTCTATATGCAGAATGAGTTGGCCTTTCTAATGGACTTTTGTTTTTTTCCTACCTCAGACTCAGCTGCATTGTAATTTAGCTGAGGTTCAGTAGGTTTTTTTGTTGTTTTGTTGGGTTTTTTTGTTTGGTTTTTTTTTCCTTCATCTTAAAATTTTAATAGAAAAGGTTTTTCAGTCTCTTGGCAAGTTGTTCCAAGGAGTGTTGTCTTCTGCCAGGAGCCTTTCTTGGCTTCCATATTGCTCCATTTGGTGCACTCTCTGTATATCTGGATTTAGCACTGATATGTTTCTTCTTGGGACCGTCTGGACAGAATATATGTGTCTATGCTGTCAGGCACAAACACAGTAGAAATCTCTAGGATCTCTGGATGCGCAGCAGCCTCAGTGCTGCTGCTGAGCAGTAATTCCACCCAGGTGTCCCAGATGGTTGTAATAAATGCTTGAATCCTGCCCTGAGAAAATTTTCAAGTGGAGAAAAAATGGCAAATCCAGAAAAGTTTGGACATAGGCAACTCTACCTAGAGTGAAATGGTGGGGTATACAGAAATGTTATGTCCTATTCCTAATTCTGATATAGTGACTACTAGGGTTTTCTCTATACTTCAGCAGTCTTTCTGACATCAGTCTACAGTTTTGAGATAGAAACTTCAGTCTAGCCAGAACTATTCTCTCAGAAACAAGGAAAAATCTCCTGTGTTCTAAACTTAATATGTGCCTGAAAGTAGTTCTATGTTTGTAAGGGTAGTCAGTATTCTACCTTTGATTTAATGGTAGATTTTCTTCTGGTTACAAAGCCACCTGAAGGAATTAATTGTGTTCCTGATCCTCTGGCACAGGTTGCTATTTTTTCCACTGGTCTTTCAAAGCTGTTCATAGGCCTATGCTGTGAACTGCCTTGCTGTGGGGCAGAAAAGGGCTGGAAGCTGTGGCGGGAAGTTTTTAAATTGGTTATGGTAGCAGAGATGTTCTGACATGAAACTATATTTTGAGAGGACTGCTTGTCCTTTCTCCTGACAATAAAGACTCCAGAATTTTGTTCAAAATCTGTGTGAATAGGTTTATTTTGAAGGCATAAGTAATAGACCATTTGCACAGGGGAAAGCCTATCCAATAAGTAGCTGTAAATCAGTTTAGTTTTGCATAGAAACTATTGCATAGAAATTATTCCATCACCACAGAGGTGGTGGAATGCGTTATGGCAAATGTGAAATTCAACAGCTGGCCTAGAATGGGGTATGGAAATTTTAAAACTGAAAACTTTTGAACAGATTTCCCAGTTAGGTGACTCAGTGTCCACAGCATCTTTTCCTCGCTTTTTTAACTTTGTTCCTGAACGACTCTAGAGTTCTTTCCAGTGTGTGTCATGCACCACATGCTTTATTCACATTCCAGGTATCCCACACTTGTTTTCAGAGAGTCAAAAACTAAGGGTTCTTTTCCTTCTCTCTTTCTCCCTCTTTCCCCAAAACTTAGTCTATTTATAAATTGCACAACTTGGCGTGGAAGCAGTGTGACCAATGTGCAAGCATAGTTTAATTATCAGTTACTCTTTTTGATGTTGGTTTGGCAACCAGACAAACAGAAGTGCACTGCAGATGTCTGGTTCAAGTGTTATATGGGCAAGGCAGAGGGAACAGAGTAAACATTTTCATTGTGCTCTTCTCAATACTTTTAATTCTAACTCTGGAATGAGAAAGAGTACTCTTTCTACAGGTGGTTGTTGTTTTAGTTTTTCAAAGCTGTTTCTGATAATTTGCTTGAAGTACAACTTTTGTTCAGCTTCTGAAGGAGTTATGGATGATTTGTCTGAATCTTTCTTTAGAGATATGATTCTAACTCAAGAGACCTTAATCCTCAGTAGGTGGACATTTTACCAGCATTCAAAAAGTCTTCCAAAGTGAAATGCACAAGATTTCACCTTTTACTGTAACAACACACAGAACAAAATCCTTGGCTTCTGCTTCTGATAGAAGGAATAAACATTCATTATCAAAGCTACTTGCCCCTTGCTTTGGATGAGGACTACTGTCCACATTTCATATGTGTATATAAAGGGACATTTCTCTACATTAGAATACAGCTAATGTGGAAAAAAAGCTCATGCAGTGCAGAGGGCATACATTTTATGGCAGTCTGCAGTAGGCCATCCATGAGCGTACTTTGGAAAGGATTAGTCCCTAGCTTTGTCTGGATATATGTGAACCGGATACGAGTTAGCTACTGAGGTAGAGCAAAACTCTCGTCTCAGTTCTCTTCTTTTTCCACGCCAGCATAAATAATGAGTAATTCCTTGAGTATAATAAAGTAACATTTGTTTTATCCCAATGTAAATGAGAGAAGATGCCAAGTTCTTGGTGTAAATATACAAAATCTTGTAAAAATTCCCTTTCTTGATGTACATCTTACTCTACCCTTGAAGAACACATATTTTTCTCTTCATTCACTACAATAATTTTATATTTTTTTTCCTTTTAGTGTGAAAATATAGAGGGGCTATTTGCTAAAATGAAACTATTAACTTGAGTATGGAATGCTTGAGTAAAGGAATGTTTGAATATGGAATGCTTAATTAAATGAATTCTTTCAAATCTTGAAAAACTATGCCAGTGTTCCTTTCTTAAGAGATTTTTAGAGGGGTCCTATAAAGAAATCCACCTCATGGTGTTCTTAAGGTCTGAGCCAAAAATTGCTGAATCCAGCTGTGGCTACAGTAGATGCTGTCACAGGTGTTTGAAGAGGCTTGCCTCCTATTGAGAGCTGTGGTAGAATGGTTCTTGGGACATGTAAAAAAAGGAAGGAACATTTCCACATTCTGTGTTTTTCTAGCTTGATAAACTCAGACTTAAATTTATCTTCATGCTTCCAAGAACTGTCATTGCTTCTCCTTAGATTATTTCAGTTTCTGGCACATTGGTGGACTGAGCTTGGGCACAGCAGTCCTAATAATTTTTTCTTATTCAAAACAATTAAGCCACAGATCATTGTGCAGTTTTCTTCTTGACAACCACTTTTTTCAGTACTGCCAGGACATTGTTGAGCTCCTCTCACTTTCTCTTGGCATGGATACAAAGAGCAATCCTTTGCTTTATAGGTTACAAATCACATTTATCACTGGAAGACTTAAATTCTAGGGGAAGACTCATGAGCCATAAGCTTCAACTTCATTGACCCTGGTCAGCTGCTCTTTAATACTTTTGGGATTTGAACACTTTCTATGCTAATTTGTGTCCCTTTATCAAAACAATAGACAGTTTAGAACAGATCAGATTGTGAACTATTCTTCATGTCTGCTTTTACCTATTTGGAGCATTGTACTAACTGTGCATGTTGCCCAACTCTACAAATATGGAATGAGTAAGAAGACAGATAATCAGAATAATACCACTCTCCTCCTTCTTATTCTATGTTGTTAGAATGTGTTCAGTGATGTTTGTCTGACTATCAAATACAAGATGTGTCACTTTCTAACTGGGAGGAAATTTGAGAGCAAATTGAGTCTCCCTGTGTTCTTCCAAGGCCATAGCTGCTTTATGTTGATTCACACAGGAAGCCTGAAGAAAAGCTATAGGCCATCTGATTATTCCTATATTTTAATCAAGTATTTCCTCCCTCAATTCATATTTAAAAAAAATTTTAAAAACAACAAATATAGAAATAAAGAAAAATTACCTCCTAAAAATTACCTGGCATCTGCCAGGTTACAGGGTAGTCCCACAGTATTTGGATTATATTTGCAACAGAAATAGTTACACTTATCATTTTATAAACTAGATTAGATCATATAATATCATATTTCCTTATATTCTGTGCAGACGTGATAATCTGTTGTTCCAAGCTACTTAAAAACTATGCTGTGGTGTGAATGTAGTTACTAAGCCAATATATGTTGTTTAAAGACTGGTTACTGCAAATAGTATTCCCATTCTGACTTGTGCAAGTTGTCTTCCTGAAACAACAGAGAATTACAGAGGTATTTAAATTATTGCCATTCGAGCCGCTCCATGGTTCCATTTGTGTTGTCTGATACTTCCACAGTTTGTTGCTTATGATAGCCTTGCAAATATCAGGTGTAGGGGCTGTACTCCTTTCCCAGAAGAACCCTGAAATTTCCCTCACTTTTGAGCTGGATCTCCGAGTTGTGACATTCCCTTATACTGAAGAGAATGTTATCTGTGTATCACCTTTAAGTGCTTTTGTTCTGTTTCCCCTTTTATGATTGCATATGCCCTTCCTAAAGGATAAGCAACATTGGTCAGACATAAACAAACAGAGGCACTCATGTAAGGCAACACCAAAATAGGCATGACTGCACCACCCACTTTTCTGTGTGAGGGCCTAGGAACATGAAGTTAGCTGCAGCTGTGATGGTGTAAGAACAGCAGCAGGAACTGTAGCAATAAAAAAACCCAACAAAACCAAACCAAATCCACTGTTGCTACCTGCACTCTTTTCATCTGAGCTCTAAATGACTGTGGAGGCTTGTCTCATTGTCCCGTGACTCTCTGCCTTGGTTGCACTCCTGCCCCTGTCTCTCCTGTGGCAGGAGCAGTCTGGCCCTGAGACCTAGCTACTGGAGTAGAAAATTTCAGTTTTTGCTTATGTTGCTGAAAGAACTTGACTCAACTCCACAGACGTAGAAGTTTGTCATTATATTTTGTCAGAATAGAATTATATCTGTTAAAAGAAATCATGGGCCTCCAAAATCTTATTTAACCATTTTCATTAGGAATAATTTAAATCTGGAGTGCTAAGCTTGGGTAAAACATTCCCAGTGTGAGTGAGTTCAGAATCAATCTCAAAGTGGGATTGGGCTCAGCCTTTATGAGGAGCAAGTCTTGTCTTTCTTTTATTAGACATGTTATCTTGAAATTCTTTTTGTTCTTTCTGCCACCACAGTTTGAATGTATGTCTCACTGATTCAAATGCAATGTCATGCCCTGAGTGCTTTCTCTATAGCTGTTTTCTGTCCAGCATTCTGCCATCTTATTCTCTGGCTTGTGAAATGTTTCTAGCTGTGTTGCTTTTTATCTAAATTTAGTCTCATTTTAGTTATGGTGAGTTGAGCTGTCTGAAGCTCTTGGTGTTTTGCAATATTTGTAATCACTCCTAACAGTACTTTGGAATGATCAGGCAGTTTCATCTATGTTTAGTTTACTCTTTGCAATGTGATTCATGAGCATGTTGAGCTGAGTACTAGCACATATTTATCAACAACTACAATGAACAGTTTCTCAGAACAAAAACTGTTTCTTCAAACCAGCTGTCCTGAGACCGTTAATTTGTTAAAAATATTTATTATTTCTGAAAAGCCAGTGCTAAGTGTGCAAGTAAACTTTCCTTCTTTAGCAGCAATTCAAGATGTCAGAGGATGCTGTCAGTATGCTCCCATAGATGTAATTTCCATGACTCTCACCAGTTGAATCCAGGAGGACTATAGAGGCAAAGAATTATGACTTATCTAGATTTTGTTCCGAGGAGCTGAATCCTTTCCAATGTTTTCTGCTAAACATTTGATTGAAATTCTGCTACTTTTGATTGAAGTGAAGGATATTTCACTGACTCCATTTAAGAGATGTGAAAGCCACAGTCTTTCCTGAGCAGATATTAAGTATGTATTATAACGATCCAGGATTGTCTCAAACTTTTCAGAATGGAGAACTCCAAACTGCCCAAATCACCCCCTTAATTTGTTGATACTGACTTCAGGATACCCAGGGTTTTCATCCATGTCTTTGACAATTATTATTTTAAATTCCAGGGATTGTTATGAAGCTGTAAAACACATTTGAAAATTATACCCTTGACATATGATGGCATTTTTCTCTCTCTCTTCCTTTTCAGGAAATATTTTGGAGACAAGATAGGACTTTATTTTGCATGGCTGGGTTTATATACAGAATTCCTCATTCCATCTTCAGTAGTTGGGATTATTGTATTTCTTTATGGATGTATAACCATTGAGAGTGACATTCCTAGGTAAGCTTCTCTGTGATCAATAATTTGTTACCTGAAAATTATAAGATTATGCTTTTTGTTCGTAATCCTTGGTGAGAACAATTGCTTTTAACATATCTGAAGAGCAGTGTTGTATCATTAACGACCCTGTGAGCATTAGAAATAGGCATACATTGAATAGATAAGACATTTGAATGACACTCATTTATTTAACTGTTCAGTATTGCAGCTCCTGAAGCAGAAATGTTCAGTGCACAGTCTACTGCATTATTTTAAGTTCTTTTTATGACATCCATTTGCTTTTTATGAACATACATATCTCCACACTCACCCAGAAAGACATAGTGCAGAACTCACTGAAATACACTGTCCAGTACTCTTGCATTACTTTGTTCTTTTTGGTAAAATCAGGCTATTTGTACAAGTAATATGAACAATAGTTAGCAGATTCAACATATTTGGTATCCACAGTGTTCTTCTTGTTGACATTTACAAAAAACTGTTGAGTTTTGTGCTGTGTGTCCCGAGGATGTTATGCTAAACAAAAACTGCCAAATTTTCAAAGTGATCTAAATATTTGCTTCTCAGTGAAAAAAGAATGCTTCCTCTGTGTTATCTGTGTCTGACTTCAGGTAGAGAGAGGATACTAGATTAGTTGTGCTGCTGGTCATACTAACTGTGGCAGTTCCTGCATTCTCTCAAATGAATTGGCAACTTTTAAAGTGGTTCTCTGCAGTAGGACATTGTTATTTTTAGGTAAATAATGAATAACAACACACCTGAGTTAGGGTTTGTTTTCTTAGCTTGATCTGAATGAATCTTCATGGGCTGTGCATATCTGTGGGAAAGTTGTTGCTAAAAAATCTCATGTTTAAAATGAGATTTATGGCTAAGATGTATCTGCAGCACCCTCTACTGCCTTTTGAAATAGAAGAGAGCATTACTTTAATGATTTGATAGCTGGAAACAGCTGTATGCCTTTCAAATGAAATAACATTAAATATATTGATACTGCAGCTTGAATAGTTCTTTTTTTTTTTTTCATTTGAAGTCAGAGAAAAAATACTATTTAATGATAGTCAATATAGGAACAAGCATAATCACAATATGCTAGCTACCAGTGAAGCAATGTTCAAGTCTTTCCTTAGCTCACAATTCTGGCAAAGACACTTGAGCTTTGCACTACTCAGTTCACCTGAGTAAGACTGTGCAGATATGAAGGTCTTTCACATGCAAACTGTATGAAAAAACCTGAAAGCATACTCAGCAGTGTTAAGTAGTGTTTGGCTTGTTAAAGAGATAGTGATAATGATTTTAAAAAGATTTTTAACACCTGAGTAAATACATAGCAAATAAGACTAAGAATTAAAATAACGACTTTAAAGTAAAGATTTTAAAATCTGTAAAAAAGTCTCTTATCTCACGTTTACCAGAGGACAGTAAACTAAGGGAAAGGATATACAACTTACCATCTGAATATAGGAGGCAGAAGTGAAAGCTTTCTAGTTTTTATAAGATTTACTGCTGGTGCAAGGAGAGGGCTTTTTTTTTTTTTTTTTTTTTTTTTGAGAATTAGGTTAGCACTCTGTACTAGAAAGACAAGGGCCTATGGAAACCAAGAATATCACATCCATATTCAGCAGACAAACTGAAGAACCCTGAAACGTAAAGGTATCTGATTTCCTGAAACCACTGTGCACACAATATCTGAAGACATTTAAAAACATATCAGTACGGGTGCCTAAAATAACTACTCACACTTGAACTTACCCAGAACCTTATAGCAGATGGTGGTACAGATGAGAATTGGTGTTAAAGCCCTGTGCTGGGGAAACAGCCATTGCTTTTATAAACATCTCACAAAATAAAATGCAGGCTAGAGGTGAATCTCAAAGTAAATGTTGTGGAATATAACATCTTTGCTAAGAACAAGACTCTTGGCTAGCGTGAGTACTTTAAGTTCAGTGCATGTATATCAGATTATAGCAAAACTTAGTGTATCTTGCAAATGGTGTTACAGATTTATTCTGTCTGGGACACAGACCAACCAACATACTTGGGTGCTGGTTCTGGCTTTTGTGCAGACTTGCATGGCCAGTGCTGATACACAAAGTAGTATGGTATTTGACCTGGAATTTTGTGCCACCATGTTAAAAGATGTGTGTTTTGTCAAGGGCACAGAATTTCCTTTACAGCCACTTCAGAATTTTTTTTTTCATGAATTTAAATCTGTATCGGATTACGTAGCTGAGTGTAGAGATGGAAAATTCCACTTTGACTGTGATTTAATTATTTACTTTTAGTGTGGTTAACCTCAGCCTTCACTAATTCACTAATACAGTGTAGTGATTAGATTGGTTGCTGTGTTACATTGTTTTTCTGTTGGTAAGGTGCCTGTGAGTATTTTAATATTCCAGTGCAGGGCAACGTGGTTTGAAGAGACACACATCTTCTGTTCTCTCCAAATGCAAACCACATAAGTTGCAAATAGCTTGTAATAGCTACAATGTGCTGCTTGATAACACTACTGTATATCCGTCCTTTTGTGAGTTGTAATACTCTAAGAATTTGGGCACTTGTCATTCATAGTAAAGAAATGTGTGACCAACGCAATGCCTTCACCATGTGCCCCCTGTGTGACAAGTTCTGTGATTACTGGAACCTCAGCTCTGCTTGTGCTACTGCTCGAGCTAGCCACTTATTTGACAACCCTGGCACAGTCTTCTTCTCCATCTTTATGGCTCTCTGGGGTGAGTATTGCTTTGCATGTTTTGTCTTTAGACTCCTGACAGAAATGAAAGCTGCGATGCACAGTAGTAGAACATACAGTAGCCTTACATATAATAAAGTACTATTAGATTGAATGTGATACCTATGGCTTTATGAAGCTGGCAAGCCTCAGAGGGCCAATGAGGGGTTGCCTGTGCTGAGACCTGAGAAAACAGTATTACAAGGCTTTCTGCTGTCAGCAGCAAGCTTTGGAATAAGTGGAGAGGAGTTGGGTATTTCACGGAAGAAAAAATACATCTTTTCTCCCTCTATTGCCTTGTTTAATAGCACTTCTAAACTTTGCCATGTTTTTCCTCATTTTCTATGGAAATGGCAAGTCCCTTTAACACCTTCTGCAGGGGCAGGAATGTATTTGGGGACTGATATGATGCAGGCAGCTGAAAGGATTTTATTTAAGCCCAGAGTGCACTTTCATGTGGGACAGCTTAGTCACATTATTTTATCAAAACTTTATGGGATTCCAAGAACATGGGAGTATTATTATTCTAATTATAATATGTTCTAAAGTATTCCATTTAAACAAACTTGGTTTTCTTTAATGGCAAATATACCCTATCTCACCGAGGATATCAAAACACTTTATAAGCACTAATGAATGAATTGTAGTATTATTCTTATTGTTTCTAGACCTCTGCCCTGAAAAATGTATGTACTGTGCTTGCATGTATTATTGCTAGTGTTATGCCCTTGTTCACTCTAGATCTTGCTCATTATGAAAGTTAAAGGTGTTATTGCTACTGTAAAATGATTTTTTATTTTCCTATTCTCTGTTCACAACATGAAATTTTCATTCTTAACATGAAATTGAACAAATATATTATTGTCCTATAGCCATCTGCCAGCAATCAGTGTATTATACTTTGCAACCCTATTAAAATTTTACAGCTTGTTTTAGAAATGACTGATTGGTAGCTTGTTATGGATATTGGGTATGGATAGCACAGATTTTTTAAGGAACTTGCAGATAGAACAGATCTAGGAAGTAAGTTTTTGTTTACCAGTTCCTGGAAATCCTTCAGCAGAAGTTAGAGAATATGTAAGCACTGTGACTGAGAGAAACGTCAAAAGGTGATGAAATTATAGACGTTCACAATGACTTATTTTCCTACTTCAGGTTGCTGCCAGTTACAGAGTAGACTGGCAGATAAGGTGTCACAGTTTACCTTCTGCCATGAAGCATGCGATACACTGCCTTGTCAATGTTTCAGTGTAGCTGTTTGGACAGCATGTGTATGAATGACAATTCATTTGCTTTTTCATAGGTAAACGGTATTTTCCTGAAAGAGAAACTACACTGTAAACTTGCATCTATAGAAATAATTTCCATGCTGTCACATCCAAAACAATTATATTTTAGTATCTTCAATGAAATGTGCAAATCAAAATGTTGATACATCCTTGCACTAAGATAAATTAGTAGAATCTGTAAAGTACCAGAAAGGAACAAAAAAATTCTGTATGCATTGCTTTTAAAAAAAGGCATGTAAGAATCACAAAATTCTTTGAGTTATAGCTCCCCTCAAAAAAAAATGTTTCCCACAGATTGGAAAAGTCTGTTCTTGAGACCATGATAACTGAGCTTGTCAGTGCAAGAAAATACAGCCGTCATATACAGAGAACAGCAAAGTGAAATAAAGTATCCTTTACTAACTCTGCCCAGCTTGCCTAATAAGTATTAGATTACACCAAATTTTGCTGCCTTACTACTAGGAGACTGTATTGGTTGTGTCTAGAGCTCATTCTGCTGAATGACAGATCTCATTCACACACCTAATCAACTTGGCTCACAGTATCTTGAGTAAATGTTGCCTGAATGCTTTTTTGTAGGATATAGTATAGTGAGGTGGAAACTGGCATCTCTTATGTCTTACAATTGAATAGGAAGAGCAAATTGAATTTGGAAGAGCAAAGTATGGTAATTTGAGCTGGTTTCATTTCAATGGTGTTGGGCACAAGAAGTCTTTCATCCTGCTTCCCTTCTCCCACTCTGTAAGCAGACTTACTTACAGGCAGCTGACTTACTATGGTTAATAGTTTGAAAGGAATCATGCTTTTACTAGTTTACCTTGATGCCTCATAAAGTATCTTCGTTATTCCAGCAGTACAATTTGCAAATTATCTTATTCACAAAATACACAGTAATGCCTAGCTAATTGTGCTTAATGTCACTGGTGTTCTGGGATGCTGAATTTTAGCTGTCAGATGTGTCTCTTAGAAGGACAGTTGAATATAATGAGACTGTTTTTTCTGCTAGTGCAAACTTGCTAATTTCAGAACAACTACTGCATCTAGCCAGATAAGTTCCTACAGAGCTAAATGTGGAACTAACTTTTTGAATAACAAGAAAAAATGGGATGAACAATAGCACCCCATAAAATAACCAAATGTTTTTTTTATTTAGGATATCTAAAAACCTTCGAGTTTTCAAAATATGCTAAATATAACTTTTATATGCCCTCTCTTTTGTAAGGAAAGAGCAGAGCTATCAACTTAATTGCTTAATGTCTAGATTTACTTCCAGCATATTGCCAGTTTGATGTTTAAATGTTATTTATTTCTTACTTTATGAGAGGTTACCTGTGCGGAAAATATTTGCCGCTGACTGCAAATGGATAGACTGGAATAGATTCTGTCTTGTAAGAGTCAGGTTATTTTAATAGTAGTCTAACTTTTTGCAGTGTTATCTTACACCTCACACCAAGCGTAGATGCAGCCAAAGGAAGCTGGATCTAATTCTACACTGTTGTGTGTCTTGTGGAGCTATCTACAAGATGTTCAGAGTTATGTAATTATTGCTGTGATCTAACACTGTTTTTACAGTTCCCTTTTCACCAACTGAAAAGGTGAAATGAAGCGTAAGAAAATGGAAAACATTACCCACAGTTCTTTATAAATATAGCTTTTATTGGTATAGCGGGTTTTTTTAGATGGTATATACTGGTTTAGCATTGATATAGTCATCTGAAAATAGGTGTCCACAAGTCAAGAGTAAGAAGTGCTATTTCTAATAAATGCATATGTCCGTAAATCATGAGGAGCTAAGCAAAGGGCTGTCTAGAGGAAACAGCAATTATGAGAGGAAGATCAGGAGACTGTAAATGTGAGACGAAAGTACAACATCTGTTTCTTCATGCTAATGAAAAAAAAAAAAAACCATGAGACTGAACTTCTGGCCAGTCCTTTAAGACAAAATCACTGTGTCTATGCAGGACAAAAACATTCAGCTGTACCACTATAATATATTTCAAAAGAACATTAATTTCTACAGATTGCTGAGGGTCTTAGTTTACATATAAGTATCAAAGATTTATTTCAGGAGCAGACTATGCCTACCTTCTTCACATCTTTCTAGCTGATTAGAAACACTGAAACAACAAAATTTGTTTGGCCAGTTAGTATTATAGATTAATATTTAGACCTAGATTTTGTTTCATTATATGCTTTGTACTAATGAATTATAGAATAACTCATGGTAAATTAAGAAAGATTATGTTTTTGGGGTGGATATCAGCAGATATGGGTACAGTTCCAGTCTCTGACAAAAACTTACCAGTGCCTTTGAGCAATCCATGTTATATCTTTCTGTATTTTATTTGTAAAAAGACATTAATTATTGTTTCCATGCTTTGCTTGTGTTCTTTCTTTAAAAATTGGGCCTGGGGCTGGTTCTTAGTGCTTATTTATAAAAGACCTAGCATAATATGAGGAACACAAGAATTCACCATAGGGTATTGAAGTTACAATTTTAAATTTTTTTTTTTGAAGCTACTATGTTCCTTGAACAATGGAAGCGTTTGCAGATGAGATTGACTTACTTCTGGGATCTAACTGGACTGGACGAAGAAGAAGTAAGTTCCTCTGCCTGTGCTAATTTACTGTAGAAATTATTCTATATCTGAAGTATTGAGATTTAGATTTCTCATGAGTGTTCTCCAGCTCGATACAGTTCATAGCTATGTTTTTCTAAATAACTGTAACTGATACAGTTTTGAGTACCAATGTGTCATTAAAGAAATTATCACCTATATCTTACTGGTCAGCACTCTAATTTTAATAATTAATGTCAAAAAGGATTATAAGATAACAGCAGATCATTCTTTGCTGAGAATGCCCATATGCCATTGTACAGAGTGCAATAACAGAATGACACAGAATAAGTACTTTGTCATATAGATGCTATTTCATTATGTATAACAAAATTTCTCTGTGACAATTATTGTAATGTGTTAGGGTAACATAAATAATATTTGCATCCAGGTCTGTTCTGCATCTGTAATGCCATAAGTACAACACCCTGAGCTCCAGGTCCTCACCCACAGAGCTGTTGCAAGCAACAAATGGGGTTTGTTTCTTAAGAACAATTTTTAAGTGCTTTGCAATCAGCCCATGAAGTTTCTAACTGTACCTGAATTGACCGAAAAGTGAGACATATTTGTTTATTAGTATTTACATTGTCCCTAAATTTGTTTTTAGTTCTGTACTTAGGCATTGTTTCACATGTCATGGCCTATGGTCTGCTGAAATTACTGACCGTCAACAGGGGGTTTATTTCTGACTAAAGAGAGTGCAGTTACTAGCCCTAGATATCATACTAAGAACAGGTAGACTCTGGAGCTTCCATTACACGTTCCCTAGCAGTAGATGTGGATGTGTCTCTAGAACAGAATCGTACTCAGTAATTTAGAATTGCAGGAATTAAATTCACTTGTATCATTCATTAACGGTGAACCGAGTACCTATATGGAACAATTCAGTGTGCCTTACTCTCTTAATTGACTTAATAAAATGTGGTCAGGTTCCTGGAAGGTGAATTGTAGGCCTACCTTGGACCGATGGGAGGATTCAAATCCATTTCTTTGTGTTCCAGCATAGTTCCTTAAACAACAGACACGGTACATGTAGCATGGTTATAAAGTTATTCTGCTTTTGTCTATTCCTCAGATAAGAATCATTGGATAAAATGAAAAAAATAACCCTAAGAACAAACAGGAGACTCCAGTATTCCTCTTCTTCCATCACTATCCCAAAATGCAGCCTTTAGCAACATCTTTAGCATAAGGGAGACCTCCCAAATATTCCTTCACTGGAATGATGATTCTTCACTGAAGTTAACCTAACTACTACTTCCCCTATTTTGCCTCTGGTTTCTCAGCTTTTTCACTTCTCTCTGTCCAGTTATGATGTGGGTGATGCTCACAGCATAACCCACTACTTGCAGTTTGTAAGTTGTGATGCAAACGAAATGCATAAGCAGGAATTACTACTTGTCCTGTGTGGATCAGACTGCTGCCCGGGAGAAAAGCAATTTTTTACTAATTACAGTACAAACTGAAAGGCTGGAGAGCAAACTCTTGGCTCTGAATCATACTTGATGAACCCACCAGATTTTACTGATTTTCAAGTTCATCACTTGCAGTACAAAATCCCAAGGTTTAGCTCAATATTTGCAAAATGCTATGAAAGAATCTACGGATTTGTGAGGTGCTGTGATGAAAAGCCTTGAAGTGGTAAAAATTTGTGGATGGGAACTGTGGGATCAGCAAGAATCCTTTGTTTATGACAAGTGAAGGAGTGCCAGACACATCTCAGCACAAGCTGAAAAATTAGGAGCGTAGAATCATAAAAATAAGGCTGGAATGGACCTTGAGGGGCCATCCCTTGTGCATGGTGGGATCAACTCTACTTAAATCATTATGAAAAAATGTTTGTCTAATTTGTTCTTACATAAATCCAGCAGTAGAGATTTCACTTCCTCCCTAGACAATCTAGTCTAATACTTATCTATCTGTACTACTACTAAGATTTTCCCAGTGTCTAACTTAAATCTCCCTACTAAATGTTCATTTTTTTCTTGTTCTTTCTTTCATAGAATCATAGTGGTTGGAAAAGACCTTTAAGATCATCTAGTCCAACCATTAACCTATCACTACCAATCTCATCTCTAAACCATGTCCCTAAGTACCTCATCTACCCGTCTTTTAAATACTGCCAGGGGTGGTGACTCCACCACTTCCCTGGGCAACCTGTGCTTCCCTGGGCAGCCTGTAAGATAAAGAGATTGCCTCTGTCCTCTTTTCAGCAAAATTAAACATAATATCATATCTTTCTGTCACTCTTTTTTAAAAAAAGATGAACTAGCCTCTGCTTTTTCAGTTTTTGTTCTTAAATAATTTTCTGGATGTCTGTCTATCCTTGTTCCTTTCTGGAGGAGCTGATCCAGCTCTTTCTTGAATAATAATACATAAAATGCATGTGTTTCTTGACCTGACATCTTAAGCAAAAATCTATACACCATATCGTCTTCTGTCAGCTCTTGATGCTTCAGTAAAAATGCAAAAGTTAGATCAGTTTTTTTTTCACCTTTCATGAATTAGTTTCACAAAGATGAGGATAAATTTATCTGGAAGACGGATGTTGGCACCATGTTTCAGTGGTGGTGAAGTCTTTACAAATGTTGAAAATGATGATGGAAAATGAAAAACTGTCTGATTGGTTTACACCAGAAGGAACTAGCAGTGGAATGCATAGGATCATTTAACAGAGCCGGAAGGAAAGGGACAGAAGTTCTAAGAGTTTTAAGAGTAGATGGGGTTATTTATTATTATCAATTTATTTAGAAAGGGAATTTATGGAACCAAAACAGGGAGGAAAAAACACATAAAAGTTGAAGAGCTGAGAAGTACATCATGAGAATTATATTGTAATTTTTGTGGACTCTTGACTAAAAAATTTTCAGTAAAATTACTTTCTTTGAACACACAGGGCCAAATCTTTTGCCTCAAAAGAATTACACAAGAGATCAATTTAGTCCATTTATTTGTAAATATCTTGGCAATGGCAGTCTGAGAAAGCAGACTCCCTAAGGCTTGCATGCATATTTGCAGCTGGCAGCTGTACAGACTTAAATCTGCGTTTCTATATCTGAAAGAGGAAAAAAAAATAGGTAGCATTGGGTACTAGACTGTAAAATAGATAGTTGTGTTGAAAAGCAACACAATTGAGCAACTGATAACTAAATGAGGGGGGGAAACAAAAGAAACAAACACAAACCAGAACCATGAAAACAGACAAAGCCTTGGAAGTATAATGAGTTACCAGTCAATGTGTCATGCCACGGATGTGCGTTTGTGTAACCCAATCAAACAAGTTGTGCATTTCTTTGTTTTTCAGTCTGTGTAATAAGAGATGTAGCCATCAAAAAAAGCAGAGGTAGAAGTGGGAGAATCCAAACCCTCTTCTACTTGTGAAAGAGCTGGTGAAGAAATACTAAGGGACTCTAATTAATGATGTGGGGAGTAGAAATTATTTGCCTCCCATGAATCTTCAGAAATTGTATTTCTAGGATCCAGGATATTCCTGCTTTAGGTTTTCTGTGTAGAAGAGATTTTACCTCATTTTCCCAACAGTCATGTGTAAACTGAAATAGAAATTAAATTATAAAAGGTGTAATCTTAGAATTTGGAGCAGAACTCAGAAAAATAAATGGACAAAAAGTCCACACTAACTGATATGCCAATGAGTGGAGGTCTTGTTGTTGTTCAAATAGTCATGCTATTAAACTGTTTCAGTAAAATAGGGAGGAATTCAGGTGTCTGTCTTCTTTAGAAACATGTATGGTAAGTTATGATTTTAAGTTAAGATCCTGTGCTCTGTAAAATGTTTGCAAACTTTTTCTGCAAACTTTAATTCCCAAAGTCTCGTTTGTCCTTTTGCTACTTGATGACTTTTTAAAAAAAATTATTGAACCCTTAAGTCCTTAAGGACTTTAAAGGACCCTGTGGATTATCACTGAGTTAAGATAAAATAATAAGGACACTAGATTGAGTCAAACAGAATTAAATAGCAACCAGACTTGGTGACATCAAATATGTTTACAGATATATCCCATTCTTGCCTTACATGATCATGGTTTAACTCAATCTTCTCTGCTATATTTTCATAATTTTTTGTTATATAATTAATTTGATTTTTTCAGTATGTCTTCCACCTTGCAAATTACAGGATTAAACTCCTTTTCTGAAGTTCTAATAGTATCTACTACAAGAAGCAGTATAAGACAATTTTGTCTGCTTACAAAGTGAAGGAGTGAAAAGCAGACTCTAATAAAATAACTGTGTGTTCACAGCTTAGTTGTCTTGGGAAAAAGTGGTCAGTGGTGGTGAAAGTGGAATGTGTAGCTACAATATTCTGTGTTGTCTCAAATCTCTCCTTTCATCCTCACTACTTCTCAGGTCTCTTGTGCCAATGAGATCTTCGTTTTGGGTTATTTTCCCGAGGTGTATTATCTCACAAGTTTCCCATGCCTATTCTGATTGTCCTGTTGGACCCATGTTTCAAAAATATTTTTTATTTCTTTGTATGTTTTATTACTGCCTTTTATTGGGTTTCATCACTCCCTCCAGTGAATCTTCAGACACCTTCACTAAACTGTAACCACTAATTATTTAATGATCCTAGGATAGCCCTGATCTTCTGAACAAGTCCTTTCAACGTTAAATTTAAAAGCTATGTTTAGGAGGATGAGAGTTTTATTAGGATAGTTGGGGAAGGAATGTTGAAAAATGGATGTTATCCCTGAGGCTTTAGAGGAAACTATTTAGTACCAGCTGTCGCTCCATTAAAAAATTAAACATGAAGGCATACTTTAAACATGTTTTGATTTGTAAATTATAAGAACCAAAGCAGGTGATAATTCCTTTGCTTGCCAATAAGCTGGTAAAGACATATGATTACATTTTTTCATTCCAGGACTGTTGATCCAGACATATGCCACAATATGCTGGGAGTCTAGTTAATTTTCCTTTTTTATTGCTCTTCTACCAGACATATCAACATGCTTTTGTTTCCTTTCTTTTATTCCTTTTGTGTTGTAATGACCTCCTATTCCAGCACTGAATTGCCTACAAACCTCAAAGCTGTTCGATCCTTACAGGTGGTCTCTTGATTCCTCAGGATTTTGTGATGGGCCACTCATAGATTGGATCACCTGGCGTAGCATGAGTTCTTTCCTCCTGCAGTTCCCTGAGTTCAGAGAGCAGACTTATATCTTCATGCTCCTGGTGTAAGTGCAGAGGTAGGCAGTTGCTTGGAGTGTGAACCTATGGAAGAGAACCTGGAATGGGCTTTTCCAGCCTGTGAAGCACAGCTGCTGTTGCTGTTGCCCATGGAATGGTCATGGCATGGATGATGGAAAATAGGAGCTACTGGTGGCGGAAAGGAGCAACAGGGAGGGTAGTCCTGCTTTCCAATAGTTCTTTCTCTTGACCTACTGCATCCCATATCTTTATCCAGCACTGCCTCTCTAGGAGCAGGGACCATCTCTATGCCTTTCCTAATTTATTTCCTCCTTCCCATTGACATAGCAGATCCAGGTGGATAAGTAGATTTTGCCAGCGATGTGCTTCTGGCAGAACAGGCAAGATACAGAGTGAGGGTAGAGAATCTTGTACTGCAAAGGATAATGTGTTCTAAGGGAGATGGGGATGAGGAGATGGAGAGGGACCTTTTCCTCTCCTAGAGTCTCACAAACCTTGTCTGCCCTGTTCAGGTCCCCCAGAGTCACAGTACTCCCTCTCCCAGCTCTCTCATACAAAAGTCTCTTAGACACCATTGTTTTTTCTCAGCCCCATTTTTCTTTCCCTCCGTCCCCCTCTGTTGCACCTAACAAAATCAGTTTTCATGCACACTGAAGATGTCTTGGGCTGATTCAGTATTAGGTAAATACTGATGGGTATTAGGTAAACACTGACAGCCTCCAAGTTTACCCTGTTATTGGTGTTGACAAGGAGATCAGAATCTGATCATAGTTCATGTGGTTGCTCCAGGAACCTCAGCACCACATCATTATGTGTTGTGTGGGGAAGGAACTTTTTTTTTAAGAAAATGAGATTTTTCTTTTAAATTTACAACGCATTTTACATTTACTTGTGTGTGTGTGAATGGAGACTGTCACTTTTAATCCCAACTGCGTAAGTAATTATGGAAATGTGTTAAGAAACTCTTATTTTGGTGAACTAGAATAAAAGGGCCTACATGTAATTTATTTTTCTGTAAAGTCTTTCACTGATAGGTCATTGTTATTTATTCTGTGATTTTTCCCATGAAGTGTCATTGACACAGGAAGATTAATCAAGACTAAAGTAAGATGGAAGAAGTAGCTCTTCTCTCAATCTGCATGAAGTACTAAACCTAGTTGAAGTTATTTCTAAAAGTTCTTTTGAACTTGGGAAAGGCTTTTAAAATTTAAGAATAATACTTCGTGATATTGTCTAACCACAGCCAAAATTGCCAGTTTTTAAAAATGAATGCAGTTTTAAAACTCATCATATTTCAGCAGTCGGAATTGTTTCCTATTCTTTAGTTTTATTCTTTTAGGGGTTTTTTTATTTTGTTTAATTTCCTTCATTTTCACATGCATATGGACACTTACGAGTACTACAACATTGTTGCAAACTCATGGCTATAATAATTCTCCCACATTATATCTATATGAAATATGTGATTATGTGGTGCGAGACAATGTTTTATTGATAAAAGTTTCAAATGGCCTTTCTTTATTTATTATTTTCCAAGAGCATATGTGTGTGTTTTTTTCCAGATTCATCCACACCTCTCTGGGACATGGCTATAGAAACAATTCTAACTCTCGTAAAACATAAGGACTTTCTTTTTTTATTCTGGATCTTGACTCCAAATCAGTAGAACACCACTGACTCATTTTAGATCTCATCTTCCTGCTTCCATCCTAATCTGCTACTTCTACTGCAAGATTAAATTTCTTCTAGGCATTGTAGAAAGATTTTGTCATTTCTATGCATACATTTGCATGAAAAGCTTCTTGTCTGTAACTCGTTCATTACACTATAATGAAATTCTCACTATCCCTGAATGTATGCCTATCACAGCATTTTTCAAATATGAGTGCACTAAGGTAGACATCTTGAGCTGACATTTTCAAAGGAGTCTGAGAGTTAGACATGGAGATTCCATTGATTCTTCCATAGAAGGTGGGTGACCAGCCTCCTTAGACCTAACGGAACAAATGCACCCAAAAAGTAAAATCAAGCACCTGAACTATGTGTCACAGATTCTAGATTAAAATCAAAACCCTTCCTCTCACTTAATGAGGAATATGATTTGTTCTTTTCTAAAAGTCATTGTTTTTGCTGAGGTGATTATCTATGGTTTTATTTACCTCATTTTATGAAATTCAGAGTCTAGGTTTTCTCTCTCTCTCTTTTAAAAATGCATTGGCCATGTTATCCTCTCAAGTCTTTGGAAGATACACACAGGGTAAAGCTGCATAAAATATATAAGTAAGTTCACTGCTACCACTAGGTAGAGATCACATCCTTTCTTTCATGCTACTAATTCTAGTGTCTCGTCCATCACCTGAACCAACTGATAAAGCTGTGGACAAGTAATTCCAGAAATAAAATGTAAAGCCTTTGTGGTAGAGGGGCAGTGGAAGAAAGGAATGTGTGGGTTAGGAAGACCCTTTTAGCTATGGTGAGCCATTAAATCAGCTCATCTATAGATTGCAGCTGTATAGCAACTTGAGCCAATCTAACTCCACGCTACCATGATGCTACTATTCTAGCCATGCAATCTTGTTCTTCCTCTTACATGCATGCTGGCAACCATACAACTGAGTGGTGAACAGTTCAGGCAGCAGATATAACTGAAGATTAGCTGAGGTTATGAGAGGTAGGAGTTTTTGATTTGGTCATACCATACGGCTGCATGTGCACTGGTCTCAGTGTAAGGACAGAAATGGAAATGTGTGGCTAGTGCAAGCTGAAATTGAGAGTATGGGAGCCCAGGCTTAAATTGGCTTATGCTGCTGTGAAGCTAAAGCCATTAAACTCAAGCATGAATTATAAAAACTTTTGACTACAAATTCAACGTTCACGTTTGCTTCTAATAATTTCTTTTCATGAACGTTCCTAGCTGTAAATCTAGTCATTCAGGTATTTATGGGAAACAATTAAAAGAGGCACTGGTACAGCTGAAACAAATTAATAAAGACTGAACAAACTTTTATGATCAAAGATAGATTTTTACTTCAGATTAGCTTAAGTATCTGTATTTCTCCATACTAGAGAAGAGCCAATGCTCTAATCTGGATCATGGCTCAGTTTGAAAAGTTCACAAAGGTTTGGGAAGACAGTGGTTGGTCTAATATCCACCTTCTGGAACCAGATAATTCTGGTTATTGTAAAGCTTTTGTTAGCTTGTATCTAATGTATATACCTTAAGGTGTTTTAGGAAGTGTGCCTTAAAATGCTATATAGAGCTTTTAGCTAGTAAGCCAGGTTGCCTGTAAGCCATGGGTTCCAGGTGCACAGAGCCTGGAAGGAAGAAAACTCCAGGGAAATGAAAATTCCAGAAATATCATAAATAACCAATGCTGAGAAAATACTACTTCATAAACAAAAATCTGTTCTGATATTACCTGGAAGAGAGTATCATGTGTGGTGGAAAAACTGAGCTACTTACAGGGACTTTGATATCTGGCAGGCTAGAAATATTCTTACCTTATACTCACTTATCTATCTCTTTCTGGTAAAGCAAGACAGGGAAATTAATTACATTTGCAGTAGTTCTACCCATGGGATTGCTGTAAGTACTATGTTGTAAGTTTGATTTAGCAATCAATTTTGAAAGGTACTTACCCACTCAGTCATGAATCTAAATCTATGACCTATGACCTGATGTAATAGGATAAATCTACAAAATGTTTGCCTCTTTCGTGCACCAGTGACCGTCTCTTTTAACCTTCTCTCTAAATTTCTTGCGATCACTGTGGCCCATAAAGCACAGTACGCAGCCTTGGACTAATGAAAAGTTTAAGGCCCAGTGTCTCATGATTTTGATCTTGCTTAGAAGAAAAATACCTTGTCCTAGTTGGAGGAAACTGTTGGTTTCTAATCTTGATAATTCATAGGATACCTTATCTTGAGACCATAATATTATGATTTGTGAAACAGCTATTTTAGATCAAATTTAAGGGATTTTGCAGTGTTTATTGTGTTTGTTTTTGATAGAACTACAATTCTGTAATCCATCCAAAGTACACTCAGTTTTAAATATTGACAGAAAAATTTCCATAAACATGCTCCCCTAAAGAGTGCCTCCACAGCCAATGTTCCCGCTGTTACACATTACAAGACAAAAAAAGATACCGGTGTCCAAGGGGGAAACAATCCATTCTTTAAGATCATTTCTTTGGAGAAGGGATTTTATACTTATATAGTGGCAAAATTGATAGGATTCTAGACCATGATTGTAACTACTCAATACTACCATAGGACAACTAAAACCAATTAACATAATTATGATACGCACAGACATTTTAAACTTTCAAAAGTCCAGGTAATATTTTATCAAAGTTAGAGCAATAAGGCAAGCTGGAAGTTGTTCCACTGACAAGCTGGGTGATGCCCCATTTTAATGGGCTAGCATTCAACTTTACAGTTGGGTTTCTTCTTTATGTTTGTCAGCTGATTTGTTTGAGCAATGACTTACCATGCAGTAGAATAAATAATTTTAAGCAAAATTTTCAATACCGTAGTTCAAGGGACATCTGGCTTCACACAATTCCACTTACTGATGTAGGAGTATTTAAAAGGGTTGAATTTGAATTGAATAATGAACAGAAATAAATTATGCTATATTCTGCTACAGTTACCCATAAAATGTGATATCTTGGCATTGCAATAGCAACATTTGGTTGTTTGATCTTAAGGGCACTTAAAAATCTGAGGACATATTTTGAAATTTAATTTTTAAGGTAATCCTCTGAAACACTATTACTGGTCTTGCTCTATGGGAGCAAACAAAGGCATTATACCTGTCTATCTATCTGGCAAATGTATTTCCATAATATACCTCATGGGTTTTCCTGTTTTGACTACTTCAGTTTTATGTTGCTTTATAATACCTTTGATAGCTGAGTTCTTACGTACTTGTACAGTTGCATTTGTTTTTTTAATATCCCTAAACTTGTAATAAGGCTAGATGACTTATTCAAGCTTTTGTTTTAATTTTACATAAATCAATTTTATTGTACATGTGATCTGGACTAAAAATATTGTGAACATCTACAAGTGATCCCTTCATACGTGCTGAGATATAAACATACTTCTCCTTGGATGAGCATCCCATTATTGAGACAGTCTAAACAGATCATTGATGTGAATGACAATCTCTTCCTTAGTCTTTTCTCTCCCCTCCCCACTATGTCATCATCATAAGAATCAGAGGATTTTAGTCCTTGGTTCTTAATAATTAACCCTCTTGCAGCAGGGAACAGTTGGGCTGTTCTGTTCATTCCACGTTTCCACATTGATTTAGGCCAGCAGATTGTCCTGGTTTTTAGCTGGAAGAGCTGAGTTTCTTTTTAGCAGCTAGGATAGTGCTGCATTTCGCTTTCAGTCTTGGATTTGTTATGAGAGAAACACTGATAACACACAGTGTTTGCATTTTTGTCGCTGGAAGTGAAGGGCTTTGTGTTTTGTTAGTCTACAAGCGCAAGATCTAAGGGGGTGAGGAATATTTAAATTAACAAGCTAAATTGGCATTTTGGTATGCCAATGGGATATTCCATATCATATTACATCATGTCCAGTATCTTAGTGAGGGTCTCCTCCTCTTTTAGCCCTCTCTGGCTTTCGCTTGGTCTCTCGCTCTTCTGGGATTGCGGTTTTGGTTTGGGATTGTCGCTCCTCCAGGATTGTTATCTAGAAATGGGCTGGGCTTGGCCAGGGGGTGGTGAGCAATTGTACTGTGTATCACTCATTTGCATATTTTGTTACTGTTATCATTATCGCTACTGTTTTAATATTAGTATTAAAAGTATTAGTATTAAGTTTTCTTTTATTTCTATTATTAATTTGTTCTTATCTCAACCTATGCATCTCCTTATCCTTGCCCCCAATCCTCTCCCCTGTCACCTGGGGTTGGGGGGGAAGTGGGTGAACGGCTGTGTTGGCTGCTAGCCAAGGGCTAGCCCAGTGGAACTATCACAGGATGGATCATTCCAGGTCTCATTTGTGAAACTTTCCTTCCTACCAGTGTTGCAATGCTTTCCTGCTCTGCTTGTGTACAGCATATTCTCAGGGTTTCTTTGACTTTCCTTAAAGTATAAAAGTGAAGCAGTGAGTTGGCTTATTTTTTGTTGATTAATCCTTTGGTCTGTTAATCCAGGAGAGTTTCTAAGATTCTATTTTTTTCTTAGCAACCCAGATGGGTTTGTTATGCATGTTTTGTAAAATTCCATTACCATTTTCTTCCTAAATCAAAAAGAATTTAAGGAGAGATCAGTTCTCTTTATATATTGTTATCAAACTGAATCATTACCTGCACAGCCTTAATTTTTTGTATGTTTGAGGCAAATCATGGAGATCATTCTCATAGACAATTCCCACTGACATCAGTATAAGATTTGTTTGAGTAAAAAATTTCATGATTTGGCTCTTTGTTTTCAGGATGGGAATTATTGTTTTCTACTCTGAGCACTCATTTGGCCTCAAAGTACCTTGGCTCACATGGTTTTCAATAAGTGTCTGGCAGCTGTACTGGCAAACTTCCATCATCATGGGATTCATATTTATCCCTACATGGACATTTGGCCTTCTTCAAGTCATCACAACTATTTCTAGCTTATTGTCCTAAGTGCAGAACTCTTCCCATTTTCAGGCAAAGAATTGATTCTGAATCACACTCTTCACAGCAGAGTGGAGTTGTTCCTTTACATTCATGTATATATGATCAGGATCAAGAATTTCTAAATATGTATTGTAAAGAACTGTTTCATGAAATATACTCATAAAAAGAAGATATAGATACATACATTCCATTCTGTGGTCTCTTCAGTCAAGGGTAAGATGGCTTGGCAGATTCATTGAAGACAAATCAACTAATTTTCCAATCCAGATGTAGGTGTATGAAATGCAGTTAAAAGGACATTGAAATGTCTTACTAGGAAAGCTAAACATAACTTGACCAAATTTGAGCAGAATATGCACTCAAAGCAAAACTGTGAATAGCAGAAAAGTACGTTACAGTACAATGTTTTGCTTGGCATTTGATTTTCTCACCCTGTTTCCTTTCAAACCAGTTTTGAAAAATTATTCTGACCTCTGGCAGCTGCCCCTGGTCTCCCAGAATTCTTTGCTTAGCAGAAAATAAGAAAAAAAGAAGAAAGCCAATTCAGCGCTGCAGGTGCTCACACAGTGTGATTAGATCTCCTCAGTTTCTTACAGCTTCATTTATCTCATTTCCCTACTTTCATCAAGCTGTCTCCTCTCATGTAGCCATTGATGCCTGATGCCTTCATCCTTTCTTCATTTCAGTCTAAAGATGTTTCTTCCATGTGACCTCTGAACCTTATCTAAGGAAGTGTGATACAAATTAATGCAAATCAACAAGCTAGTAAAAAATTAGAAAACATTGACCACAGCATCTTTAAACACTTGATGTATCTTTTTCTTTCCTTTCTCCATCCTTCTCATCATCATTTTTGCTGCTAATCAACTTTAGTAATGTCAGGGATTACACATGCCTCATTATTTCCTGAAGTTCCACATACACCCACAGCACTTTCTAAGTAATAACATCAGTGACCCTTGTAACAAAAAGTACTGTAGTGATTCCTGAACTTTGTTCATTGTGGTATTGATTTTTATGTATGGCATAAGTAACGTAAAGAACTCTGTGATGCACAGAGTATTGCACTTGCGCCTTTAGAACATATTTTATTAATGTGAATAGTACATGATATTATAACTGTAAAAAAAAAAAAAAAAAAAAACAACCAAAACCCATCATGCTAGTATTTTCAGTGCTAGCATTACAATGCTATACCAATGTTTGGTTTAGCACTGTAATGCTAGGATTTCAGAGGCATATCTGTACTTGAGCTTTGGAGAAAAAAGTTCCCTCAAGTCTCTCATGTTAGTACCAGACTCCTGGGAGCAGTAGAATGCATAAACCATTTTTAGGAATGCCTTTAGGGCAGACATACATACTACTCATTCATATAGTTAAAAAAGATACGGAAATATTAATTTAAGGCAGTTATTTAAATGACAGTGTGCTTACATACCTTTTCAATGCATCAGGAAAATCTCATGATCAGGATAAACAATATATTGCAAGTTTCACTGTCTATATACTGGTGTGTAACAGCAAATGCTCAAGATGGTGTCTGATGCAGTGAAAAGTTACAGATAACAGAAAGTGAACAGTACCTGTATTCATGAAGGAAGACTACTGAAGTGCCATGCAACCCCTGATCTATTGTCCAGGAAGATTAATTAATTAAAAAAAAAATACTTTTATTCTCTTCATGGCAATCAGAATAATGAAAAATTGTTACCAAGTTGATTTTGTGACTGGGCTGTTAAGCATATGTTCTCATTTTAGTAAGGATGGATGGCATGACCAATGCTGTAGCAATAGCCTTTTTGTGGGAGGTGTCAAATCCAAATTCCAGACTCCAAATGAATTCAGAAATTGGCAGGACTGAGGAGATACATGTCATTTGTTGTTTTTTTTTTAAGAGCTGCTGTATTTAAAATCCTGGTAAGTTTGTAGTACCATGTTATTCATGCTCTAATTTCATAGAATCATAGAATCATAGAAT
>NW_010326467.1:0-2105 GCF_000700745.2 Antrostomus carolinensis
TTACTTCTTGAAAGGTAAATACAAAAACAACAAAAACAAAGACTCAAAAAACCCAAACACATGTATCCAATATAACTTGCTCAGTGTACAACCCTCAAACTTGTAACATCTGATTCAAGATTAAGTTTTATTTTAGAACACATCACAAGGTAACTGAATAGTGCAGTGGTTCTTTCTAATGACAACAGCAGACATCATCCACAGAAAGATTTTGTTGGGTGCACTCATAGGACATTATGATCCACTTTCTGTGGCTTCTCAGTGTAGAACTCAACCGCTCTGCAGGATGATAAGGAGGGAGGAGAACAAGAGAACACTTTGTCTTCACACATCACTATTTCCCTTTTACAAGCAAACACCACTTTCTCTGAACAGCCTCAGAGAAGGTCCAGACAGAGCTGAGGACCTGCTGCTTGTTAGCTTTTGCTTCTTCATGTCAATACAAAAGACAGAGAGCACAGAGGCTGGGAAAATTGCTTTAAAAGTTCTCTATTCTTTAGCTCTGCCATGTAAAGCAAGATTTGTCCTCTCAAACATCTTAGATATCCAGTGTAGCTGCTCTGCCAAGGAGGTGTTTTCATCAGGGCTCAGATTCAAAACCTAGAATTAACATCAGAACAATTAAATTAAGTTTTCAGTTAACTTCTACAGTATCTAATGAAACATTTGGTAATTTCTTGTTTCTGAAAGCCTGCAAACTTGGGTCGAACTCCAAATTTCTTTCTATGAGGAGGTGTAAAGATGTTTGGGTTCCCACCCCCAAGAATGAACCAGATAAGGTTTTGAAAGCAAAGAGAAAGCAAAGGCACGTGTCTATGTTCGATAGTAAAACTTCCTGGATCCTGCAGCACTATTGCAACCAAAATTGTGTCATTACATACCTGTCCTGGAACTGTCAATAAAAGGACACGGGTGGCAGTGGAGTTAAAACTAGTGAGAGACTGATGAGGGCTCTGTATTCTTTGGAAATAACACCCAGTTTAAGTCTTGGTCTCAGTCCAAGTGTGTGTGCACATACTGCTCCCAGACCAGCAGTACTGCCACCTTCTCCCATAATCTAATTTTCTTATCTTACATTTAATTTGGTGTTATTATCTCTTTCAGGTTGTTTCCAGAACATGCCTTGGCTTTTCTGAAAGAGCTGACCAATGTCAAGTTTGATGCAGTCGTTGGGCAGAGAAGCACCCAGTGAAAAGCAAAAATTGATTCTCATTTCCAGTGGCACAAGTGAAAACTGAACACACTCTGAGTGTAGTTCAGCTGGTTTGATTCAGAGCAGAACTAAGACAGATGCTTCCAGGCCACCATTTCCAAGCACACCTAAGGGTTTATCCCACACCTGCAGCAGGGACATACCTGTGTAACCTGAAGCAGAGGTGCAGCTCTAGAAGTGTGAAGTGCTGCTCTGGCTGTACCCTGCGTCGCCTCGATCTCCCAGTGCTGAGGCAGGCAGGAATTCCCAGCAGAGCTGTGTACTTGGGTGCCAAGGGATTGCCTGAGGATAGGTTAATCTGGACTCATCCCTGAGCAAAGGTGTCTTGCAAGAAGCAATTTCTAGAGGAGGTGGGTGGCCTGTTTCGCCTCAATTTATCTTTTGAAATTTAAAAATTGCTCTAATGCACACTGAATTTCATGTGTTTTTATAGTCAGTACTTTAAGTAATACCTATAATTACCTATACATAATGTAATTATTACATTGGTTATCAATTATGCATTAGCCCCATCACTATGCCTTGTTCTGAATAAATACAGTTCTTCAACACAAAGGTGTCTTTCAGCAGTTAAAGTCATAACTTAAGTCCTAGAAGTGCATTTAAGGCACAATATCAAGTAAAAGACCCTTTCCCCATATCCTTTCTCACACTGCTCACCTGCAATTCCCAGATACATTTAAAACACCTTCTGGTAAAACCAGTGCAGTGTTTCTCTACCAGTTACTGGGTGCCCTCTTGCATTTCACACATGCTTGTGAATGTGATTTGTTACGTGAGAACACAGACCAAATTGGACTATTTTTCTCTTTATATTACAAGGCAAATAATCCACCTGAATGAAAATTCTGCACTCTGTCTGCTTCAGTAGTCATAAGTCAAGCTCGTGTAC
>NW_010326468.1:0-39518 GCF_000700745.2 Antrostomus carolinensis
TCTCTTTAGCATGGAAAAGAGGAGACTGAGGACTGACCTCATTAATGTTTATAAATATGTAAGGGGTAAGTGTCACAAGGATGGAGCCAGACTCTTCTCAGTGATGCCCAATGGTAGGACAAGGAGCAATGGGTGTAAGCTGGAACACAGGAGGTTCCGCTTAAATGTGAGAAAAAACTTCTTTACAGTGAGGGTGACAGAGCACTGGAACAGGCTGCCCAGGGAGGTTGTGGAGTCTCCTTCTCTGGAGACATTCAAGACCCACCTGGACGCCTTCCTGTGTAATTTCATTTAGGTTCCTGCTCCGGCAGGGGGATTGGACTAGATGATCTTTTGAGGTCCCTTCCAATCCCTAACATTCTGTGATTCTGAGATATACATAGAGATTTAAGAGCAGGAATAAGAACAGGGTAAACAGAATCTTGCCTTGTGTGTGCAATAACACTGCAAATTCAACCTTTGCCTACTTACCACCACTTTGTATTTATATGTTCTTCATCTCTCTTTTATGTCATCACCTCTTCACCTACAGTGACCTCACTACAGTCTACAACTTCCTCAAGAGGAGCAGTAGAGCGGGAGACGCTGATCTCCTCTCTCTGGTGACCAGCAACAGAACACAAGGAAATGGAATGAAGCCGTGTCAGGGGAAGTTCAGATCGGACATTAGGAAAAGGTTCTTCACTGAGGGGGTGGTTGGTCACTGGAAGAGGCTGACCACAGGGAAGTGGTCACAGCACCAACCCTTTCAGAGTTCAAGGAGCATCAGACGATGCTCTTAGTCATATGGTTTAGTTCTGCATAGTGCTGCGTGGAGCAGGCAGTTGGACTCAATGATCCTTATGGGTCTCTTCTAACTTGAGATATTCTACGATTCTCAACTTTTAATGGTGTTTTAAATGGTAGCTCAATACTTCTGAGTTTATCAGCCAGAATGGTGAGCAAGGCAAACTCTTAATCCAAATGAAAATGCCTTCAGTAAAGGGCAAAGTTATCTATTATTGCCTTCAATCCATATCAGACATTACTTGAGACCTAATTCCTTTTCTTGCTGTCTCAATACATTTGATTAGATAGAATTTTTTCCAAGATGCCACAAGGACTTCAGAACTTTAACCAATCAGGAGATATTCTAAAAGATTTTCTTAACTTTCTTATTACTGAGCTAAGCATGTTACGGAAAAGATTTCAACAACTTTATATTGAGGGTTTTGAATAGAATCTTCCTTCAGTGTGAAGTGAAAGAACATTTAAAGGAAGGTGAGAAGGCAGAAAAACAGCAGACAAAAACTTAAAAACATCAATGCAGGAATAAAACTGTATGTTTTTATGATGAATGGCAAGAAGCTAATTCCTAGAGTTGAAGAGAGACCTTTCCCATGCAATAGTTGTCTGAACCAATGCATACTTCCACATAGCTTAATTTACAGTAGTCTGATGATAGTTCTCTTTTCTTGATATATGGCTATTTGTATGACCCTTAATCAGTTATTCACTGACAATTATGAAAAGTATATAGGTAAGTAAAAAAATTATGAGGATCATCTAAAGTACATTTCTCTTCAAAGCCTCTCATGCTACAGACAAGATCTATTTCAATAGCTGGAAAAAATGTTCCTAGAAAGCCATACTGTACAGGGTCAGATGGTGAAATCTGCTGTAATAAAGGTTGAACATATCAGAAGGTGCTGGCAACCTGTTGTGGAATCACAGTTACATTAGACACTGTAATGAAACAAAATTATCACACTACTGTTGGGAGTCCATCTAACTGAGCAACTGTTGGTGGAAGAAAAGTATGACAAGGAGATTGCCAAACTGTTAACTTCAGGGAAGTTTCCTGAACAAAAGGAAAACATTGATTCCCCCACTACCAAAAACATCATCAAATCCTGACAAGATACAAGGCAAATGTGAGATGTCTCCATATCTCCTGCCCTGCAAAAAACCTGAAGTAACATGCTCTCTCAACACTTCCAATGGCATTCTCTGGCCATTTTTCACTATTCTAGCATGAATTGGGGTTTATAGCTGTAACTGAACACAGCAGGTGGGATTCAGTCTACAGCCATTTGAGATGCTGTAGGCTTTTCTATCTGAGGCTAGCAGAAATTCCACTGGACCTGGTACAGCAGACCACTACTCTTCAGAAGATGTAGATGTAGGACAGGCATCTCAAACGACGGTATGCATTTATAACTGAATTGTATCCATTAAGTCTAGGCAGGAGCCCTGCAGGAATTCACACAACCTCAAAGAGCACTTACTCACTTCTTTTCAGCCCTGTTTTAAGGGTATATTCTGATTTAATAGCCTCACTGCCACATGTTTTAAATGATGCATGAACTGAAAAATACAGATCACTAGAGGCAGGTTTTTTTGCAACCATTATGTTGCTCTAGGCAATTAGTGTCCCTACTTGGTACAACCACCAAGCTCCCCACCTTACCTGTAATGCCCAGCAATATTTAAAAGTGTTTATGAAATATTTATCTTTAATTTTGCCCCTCTTCATCCTTGCAGGGTCTTGACTACCTTGATGCAGGAACCTTCTATTTCCTGTAGCTAGAATAAAGTATGTAAGCATATTAGCCTACACAGTTTCCCTTATGATAGACTTTTGTTAAAGATACAGTTAAGTGCTACTTATCATGCAAAGATATAGGAGTAGAAATAATCACAGTTCTGAAATGAAAAGACTGACAGATTTTTTTTTTTCTTTCATTTTTGTAAGTTAATGTAAACAGTGTAAACTGTTAAAATCAGGAATTAGTCAGGTAAACTGAGCAACTACCACAGGCAAGGAACTATAATAAATGGACCAGTGGAGTACAAAGATGGATTGGATGACCTTTCGCAGTTCCTCCCAGCACTACTTTCTTTAGTTTAAATAAATAGCATAATGTGGCAAGATTCACATTAGTCAAATAGTATCTTTGCTTTGCAGTGATTGCAAGTATTTGCAATTTTTAGAGGAAAGATGAACAGCACTGTTAATAACTACTGATCATTATTTAGAATCTGGAAACACATTTGGGTTAAAATGCTGACTTAAAGAGATCAAGATCTCACCTCCAGTTCTTCTTTCATGTTCACTTATCATGCACTTAGACATCGGGAGTGGTCAAATAATTATTCAAAGTTACTTTAAGAACTCAGGCTGGTAGTACTCAAATATTTCTGGCCTGCTTCATATTGAAATATAATGTTGCTATTCTGTCTTTAGATAGTTATTGTGTCATCTTTCTTTGTCTCTTCTAGTTGGGAATATGCATTAGTCACTCGTACCTCTGTAACAAGAACAGGTCATCTGGCTTGATGATTAATGCCTCTCATCTTCAATAACAGCACTAAGAATGCTAAAAGCCTCATCAGACTAATTAGTAAGAATGCCCTTGAGCCAGCCACAAGGCCTCAGTACAGATCTGTCATGAGTTCACGGAACGGCTATGTCTGATCTTTTTAGTTACTTCTTCTAAGAAATATCTGGTCATTCAGTGGAGATCACAGACACAGCAATCAATGGCTTGGGAGGATTAATTTTGTCAGGATTTTTCCCCAGACAGCTAATTTCAATGCACTGTGTTCATCACAGTTTTCACTAATGAAAATTGCTCATCTACAGCTGATTATGTGGCAATGTAACAAATACTGACCAAGGAAGAAAATCAGATAATTCTGGGCCAAAATAAAATGGTTTACTTAATAAATTGAACAGGAAAGCAATTAAGATAAGATAATAATCTCTTGACAAAGATTCAGGTTTTGTCCTATAGGGAAAAATAAATGAAGCCTCAGTGGTTGATATACTTCTGTTATTGGTTTAAGAAGGGCCTTAAAGTTCAAATGCCATTTTTGCTCTTGTGTTATGCTTTACTAACTTTTCAAAAGTTTGAGGAAAGCCTTTCTTTTATTTACTTTGGTTTTGCTGTAATTATTCCTGAAGTACTATTATTCCTAATTTAGGTTGGCATAATTTACCAATGAATCAGGCTCATAGATCCATATAGCCCTTCATTGTTAACATTCAATAAAATTGGTGAAAGACTTGCTTGAAGACAGAACAACCAATTTGTATTTATTAATATTATCTTACTTCTGCAGGTGACTACAAGGCTTGATTCGTCACTACCTAAGTCAGTATAAAGACTTAAGGAAATGTAAATGAGCAGAACTCTTTGCAATAAGCAGCTCTAAATTTTGCTATCATGAGTTCTGTGTGTGAAATAGAAGTTTTTCTCCCTAATTACTAATTTTTGATCAGAACTGAGATATTAGTATTTCTGAGAAGTAGTGCAGGCTTTCTTCCTTCCTTCCTTCCTTCCTTCCTTCCTGAAAACTGCAATCTTATTCTATCATCGATTAACGACATTTCGGTATGCAAAATCCTGTGAGATTTGTGTTACTCTTCAATATTTGATGATTATACTAGCCCCAGGATGAGTACTAAGTCATATTTTTTTATTCTGGAACCTGTATCCCTCAGGTCCCAAAATCCATATTTTCACACATCACCATTTTTGCAGCTGTGGAAATTATCCTATGTGCCCAGAAAGCTTTGTGATTCCCCAGTTGCATAGTGTGTGATAGGACATTTTAACTGTAAGTGAACCACTTAATTATTTTTGCCTGCATGTACTCAGAAGGCTGAAACTTTCCTCTTCTTCCTTTCTCTGTTCAACAAACTATCACACAAGTCCTCTGTCAGGGCCAAATCCAGTCATTCCTGAAATACAGGTATACCTATATTTTAGTAGGAGCTTTGTCCCTAAACAAAACACCTTGTATTCTTCCACATCAGATGCATAGTTTCCACTTGCTACTTGCTACCTGGCTGTATCTTGTATCAGCAGAAATTATGACATTGACACATGAGCTCCAAGGAATGTAAAACTCCGAGAGAAGAGCTTCCTTGTGCACCTCGCTGCTTCTCCCCTCACAAGCAAAAAACTGAATTGTACCTGTGGACAATGCCAGAGGTTCATGATTTGCTCATAGAAATCTCTGTCCTGTTTTTGCATTCAGTTGAGTTGCTGCAGGTGGACAAAATAATATGGATTTTGTCAGTCTCAACACCAAGATATTTTGTACACATCTGTAGAGACCTTTGTATAATGCATTAAGAAAAAATACTGCAGCTGGGTAATTTCATAGTAAAATTATTTCATCATTAGTTGACAATTCCAAACACAGGAACATCTGAAGAGGAAAGCAACAGTGACAGTTATAGGGCTGTTCCTTCCTTTGACTTGTTGGGAATCAGATCTATAAGATGCTGCTCTACTCTGAAAAGTAGCACTGCGAATAACAGCGTTGTGTCTTGCTTTGTCTTTCAGTGATTTCCATAACAAACATACAGCACTTGCAATTAAAGAGATGTTTCAGCCAAAGCTGCATTTCAGAAGTGAAAGTCAAATTGTGCAGGGACAGACATGTGTCACTTATGAGTACTAATAAAGCCCCAGGGTTTGTAATACATAACCAATTATTTGGTGGGTCACAGAAAAAATACTCTAGTTCATGTTCTTACGAAGCTGTCAACACTGAAGCACTTACATGAAGCAGAATGTAATGTGGCCAATAGCACAACCTGGTAAGGTACAGAACACATGAAAACCATTTCAGTTGAATAGGTTGTATTTTCAACTAAAAATAATTCTTCAAACAAACTGTATTTGAACACACTACTTCTTTTAGAAATGAAGTTTTAAAAGATGAAAATAACAGGTAACAAAGTTTCAGCACAGCTGCACTGAATGCTTTTGTTAAACAATCTAAAACTCTGTGAGTAGCTCCCTACAGATGTATGTTTTGTGGTTGATTAACTTTGGTTATGCCTCAGTAATTATATTTTGGGTCTGCTGCAGAAGAGATCACGATCTCTTCTACCTGGTCAACTGGTTCAAAGCTAAGATATGAAAAGCACATTATAGGTCAGGACATAAACTCTCCTTTTCCTTTCCAGAATTATTTCCTGATGTTTCCAGCACGCTACTCTGCCAGTAGTGTTTCAATACTATAAACCTTGCATCCAGATATGTTAAAGGGAGTGTTTGTTCTCCTTCCACCAAGCTTCTAAAATTGTTGTGGTTTTTTGTTTTGTTTTGTTTTTTTCATTTTTCATTCCTAATCACCAGGTTGTGATCCTCCATAGATGATGAACATCTCAAACTGTTAACAGCTAGTTTTGTCTCAGTGCTTTTCCTTTATTATTTGGCATGCTAAAAGTCCTGTTCTAGAAGACAAGTTATGCAAACCATCATTTCTAATTAGTCATTTAATCCCAAACACAAGCCCTAATTTTACATCACAATTACATGTTAGTGGTATGTATTTTTAAGCATTTATTTTCTTGGTCAATGTTAGCTTGCTTATTGTAAATATTTGCAGAATATTCATCAGATCATTAATCTCTTTTGAACAAATTGCACAAAGACTTCTGGCAGGATAACTTACCTGTGCTTTCCAAATTTGTGCAGAATGAAAATCCTCTTTTTCAGTAAGTCTAGACTGCAGAAGTTAAAACCTCATACACTTATGTTAGTTTTATAAAAATGGCAATGTTTGTTATATTTTCACAATACAGTGTAAATAAAATATTGTTCATGGTAAAAAAAAAAAAAATCCCTCAAGCACAAAGACAAACTGATGAAAAAAAAATCCGCAATCACTGCATTATCTGAGAACCTCAGTAACCTGCTCCTTGCACAGAAGTGAATCCAGTGTTGAGGATACATTAAGGGGTTTGCTGATAATGTTCAGGAAGTGTGCCTGGGAAGTAATGAACTCAGCTTTCCAGCCCACTGGCTAGCAGATCGCTAATCACAAATTAATACTTAGGTCACTATTTAAATTAAACAAACACTATTGCAACAATGTACATGAAGTACCTCTCTCGCTTCACAGAAAAGATGCTGACACTCTTATTCTAATGCCGGCTATAGCCTCATTCTGTCCAAAAATATAAATTGTATCCTCTGCATTTGAATTCTGTAGGTGTTCTGCTTTAAGTCAATATTTTAATACACTACTTTGTTACTCCAAGAGAAATAAGAAAGACCTTTTGATGAGGTATTATTTTTAAAATATTTTTGTTTTTAGAGACCAGCATGTCAAAAATCAATATCCATTTTCTTGATGTGCGGCTGAAAGAAGACAAATAGGAAAACAGGAAAGGAAAACAAAAGCTAATGATCAAAGTGGGTCCCACATAATTTGAACTGAAGTGTTAATTTCCTAAGGAACAAATGTGTTAGTTGCTATTTTACTTACCTTACAAGTGTTATCCTAGTCAAACTTACTGAGTTTCCAAAATAGAGAAGACCTTGATCTTACAAGGCTTCCTGGTTGCTGATACTCTTGAGCAGTGTGATCTATCAGTAGTACCTGAGCTTAGTAGGATCTAGAAGCAACTAGCACTGGGTCTGATGATAGAGCTTTTCAACCTTCTCTTGCCTCCAACACAATTTTTGGAGGGAAAAAATAAAAGGTAAAGAATTAAAGCATGAATCTAATAAATGTTGAGGTACATTTTCAAAGATGCTCCACTCTACAAGAGCAGAAACTACATGGTAGGAAAATCTTATCTTCTTCATTCTTGACAAAAAAGAAGTTTATTAGAGGATATGAACTGTTATTCCTCTCCTCTTCACTCAGTGAAGACATACAATTTGTGTTTGTTCTTTCTCCTTCTCTGTAGTTTGATTCTGTGTACTTCCACTCCTTTGGATGAAGGATCAGACTTTTTGCTTACAGTTGCTCTGATAAGGTGGTCTAAAACAAAGAATTTTTGTTTTCTGTTTCCTCCAGGCCACTGGCGAGAAAGGAATGGTCAGAAAATATAGAAAATATCTGGCCTTACGTTCTGTATATTTGCCTACTAAAATAGCTAAACATCTACTCATTAAATGCTTTTCTACATAAACCGATTGTACTTATAAAACTCCATGTGGAAAAGAACTTTGAACACTGACCTTTTGCCCAGCTTGAGTCTTGTTTCTGTTGCTTCATTAGGGTGTTAGTCCTTGACACTAACAGTATTTTTTTCAATTACTTATGATATTGGCTTGCTCTGGCGGCTATTTGAACATCCGATCATACTGCTTTCAATGGGAGCTGTAGAAATCTTGATGCATACTTTAGGTTTTGGAACAATTACAGACAAATCTTGATTAACATTTTCTGTCAACAAAAATCAGAAAAATAGATCTCAATGATCTCTATAAAATTATAAATACAAAGAGTAAGATAAGTCTACAAAAGAAATGGCTACTATTACTTTATATTGAAAAAAAATCTGATTTTACATTTATTTATTCTCAAATAAATCAATACTAATTCTAATATTGTCACAAAAATCAGCTGATACCATGGAGTTGCTCTGGTATGTGGGAAAAAAGAAACTGGGAAGGATTTGGCAGTCCATCGTTCCCTGAATGCCAACTGTCCTGATATTTCCATCCAGTAGAATGATGCACAGTTCTGAGTATATGGATCTACACCCTTGTCTGGTAATGCCATTCTCAGTTGATTTTTGTCTAATCCAGGTTATTTACACTTTTACACATTTATATACAGTAAAATAAACTATGACTGTTACTTGCACTATTAACATTTGTAGTACATTATGGTGTGATGTCTGCTGTATTCACCAAATACATATCAGAATATGTTTTTGATAGAGTACTGCAGATGAGATTAGGGAAGGAAGTTGCCTTGTCTGCTCCAGAGTTTTCATACCTCTCCTATGTCTACTGATTAAAAGATTAGAGCATTTCACTTTGTACTATAGCAGCTGTCTCCTGTTCTCTAAATGACAGTCCATAAACATGACCAGTGCCCTCCAGATATTTATGGGCTTCAATTTTTCTAATGGCTCATTATACATTCCCCACATACCATGTCTGCTATGGGATCTCTAAAAATTAATATATGGCATTATGTCAGCCACTTAGAAAATCGTATTCTGACTCCATAAAAATTCACAGTAAGAATATTACTATTTGTTCCCTGAGTTCAGCACTCACTTCCCCATGTCCTGTGTGCCTTCATCCTACGTGAGTAGGAGAAATGTAGCCCACTAGGTAAATTTGTCTACATCACTAGACTGCTGGGAGGCCTCGTGAGTTTAGGTCTGCACATTGTGTTGACGTTATTCAATAGAAGGTATTCTAAAACCACAAATGATATTCCTATTTCACCTATGTTATATAGAACCTCTTTAGCTGAATTCTAGTAACCTTTTACCAAATAGATTTCTGTATCCTTCTTTAAAAAGTTATGTTTAGAAATCTAGGAAATATTTTCCTTGTTTACATAATGCGGATGTTCTTTTTCTTAACTTCCACAGGTCACTTCTCACTTCAAAATGCCAGAATCAGAGAAGTAACATATGAAATGGAGCTACTGAATAATCCTGGATATTCAATATGTAATTTACCCGCCCTCTTCCCCCACTGACTAAAAGAAGAATATTATCTAAAAGAATACGTTTAGAAATCTGTCTCTGGCATCACAAAGCAACAAGTAAAAGGTGCCCATGAAGTTCCAATTGATGTGATGCACAGACCAATGGGAGCTCTATTTGGAGCTGAAAATGACTTGCAGTATGATTGCCTCTTCTTTTTAAACCATGTAGCGCTTGCTCCCCTGGACTGATTGCTGCAGACCTGAAGACAATTCAATGTTCCCTTTGATAAATGTTTCTTGAAAACCCAAGATATGCTCTGTCTGGAAGAATTCACAGCCATCTGCTGAGAAGCTAATATATTCATCTCACACATACAAAATGGGTTTATGGATGATGTCTCACTGCTTTGCATTAATATGACTTTATTGGCATTGAAATCAACTTGCACCAATGCAAAAATGGAGTTGGAACCTGATCCATGGATTCCATTTAATAACTCAAAAAACTCAATTACAGCAACAGGAGAGCACATGGGAGGAAGGGATTCCTGTAATAATTTTTTTCCTTCTAATTGCTGCCTTACTTACTTTTCCTCCCCCCCCCCTGCCCCACCCCGCTCCGTATAATCCAAATCTCTTGTTTATTCCTAAATTAATAAATAATTTTGTAACTGAATACAAGTGGTGTTTAAATAGTTTAGGTAATCCCTCATATATTTTCACTGGCATCAGGTTAAATGCTGTCTGAGGGACATGTATTATTTTTACTGCTTTGTTGGTGATGAATATATTTTCCTTCAAGCTACAGAGATTGTACTATTGCAGCAGGGTCATCTTCCTCCAAGGCTTGCCCTCAACGCTCAAGAAAATGTATGGACAAAGCTGAGGCTGACACCAGTGACGTGGTCCTGCAAGATACACTGCTGAATATCTTTCAGCCCTGGGAAAAATCTGATGTGATACATTTCATCCCTTACATAAACCATCTTGAATTCACTAGAAAGAGCCATCTGACCTCAAGGGGCTACTTTTGATTTAAAACTGCTGCAGAATCCAAGTCTGTTGTTTCCAGCCTTCACTTAGAAATAGTCACATAATGTATAAAGTTAACATTTTCAAACCTAGTAATGCAATCATGCACCTCTTTTCTGACCTCTCATCACATCAGATCCTTGTTTTACAGTCACAGCATTTCCACTGAAGTCAGTGAACCCACCTTGACTGTGGATGACACAGGTATAATCAGAAGTAACTATTAATTGAATCAATGCATTTAATGATTGTAAACCTATTGATTTATAGAATCATAGAATCATAAAATGGTTTGGGTCAGAAGGGACCCCAAAGATCATCCAGTTCCAACCCCCCTACCATGAGCAGCGACACCCTCCACTAGACCAGGTTGCTCAATCCTCATCCAGCCTGGCCTTCAACACTTCCAGGGAGGGGGCACCCACAACTTCCTTGGGCAACCTGTTCCAGTGTCTGACCACCCTCACAATGAAAAACTTCTTCCTAATATCTAATCTAAACCTACCCTCTTTCATCTTAAAGCCATTTCCCCTTGTTTTGCCCTTATGAAAAGTCCTTCCCCAGCTTCCTTGTAGGCCCCTTCAGGTACTGGCAGGCTGCTATAAAATCTCCCCAGGAGCCTTCTCTTCTCCAGGCTGAACAGCCCCAACTCTTTCAGCCTGTCCTCATAGGAGAGGTGCTCCAGCCCTTGGGTCATCCTGGTGGCCTCCTCTGGACTTGTTCTAGCTGCTCCATGCCTCTCTTGTGTTGGGAGCACAACGAGGGTCATATGTTTGGGCTTCCAAGTCTGTAAATACCAATGATCATAACTTTTTTTTGCTTCACTGAAATGAATTTATACACAATCAATGTGGAATTTGGCCCCTCTTCTAAGCTCTCAACAGTGATGCTGTTTGGAAATCCAATAGCTAGTGCATAATCTCTTTTCAGTTTAGGTAAATACAGATTACAGTCTAGTTGGTTTTATTCACTCATCTTCCTGTGGTTCTCCTTAATCTTAGTGCTATTTTAATCTTCAGGATTTCTGGTTATTTTTTTGATTAATTCCCAGTAAGAAGGACTAAATTATGCACTAAACCTTTAGCCACTGCCTAATTTCTTACTCTATTCAGGTGTTCCATAAATATCCAGGTCCTCTTTTCCATAGCTGTCCTTCTAACAGCTTTACTCATATATCAATAAAATGTGTTTCCAAGCATAATATTCTCTTGGCATAATCATCTTTTCATTCAGAAATACCATCTGTGCCTTGCTGGAGACTTCATTCTTTTATGAAACTGGCAGTGGTGACAAAGTTCATTTGAATTCCCAGGATATGCAATCATCAAACAGTTTGAAATTCTTTTTTCAGAGTCAGTTTTACACACTGATAGAATTTTTAAGTACAGAAAATTAATGATTTGTTGTTGCTGTTGTTGTTCAGTGTTTCATGGAACACTGTCCACCATCCTTCCCCTCCTCCCATCACCATTTTCTCTACCAACTTCTTAGCTAAGGCAAGATGGATGAGACTCCCTGTGAAGCCCATCAGCACTTGCCTTTTAATCAGCAGTACAGATTGCTATTGACTTAAATGAAGCATATTTTCCACCCAGGAACTGAGCACATTGCCATCAAGCAGATCATATTTAAAAATAACCCTAGGAAAAGATTTTATATCATACAAGGCTTGAGGAAGAAAAAAACCCCAACAAACAAACCAGTATCTTTTGAGTATGAAGGTAAATTGCTTTTACTCTTCATATTTATGAGAGAGACAGCTATCCTTTTGCTTAATTCTAATACTTTTCAAGCCCTGAATTCACTGCTTGATTCTTTAGAATTTAGCAGCTAGAAGATCAAACAACCTCAGCTTTTCTTGTTGCTGATTCTTTCCATTAGATGTCTTTAAAATTTCCAAGTTTCAGACACAGAATTCTGTAGCAGGTGACACAATGATTTACTTTTCTGTACCTGTTTTAAAGACATTTTACAAGGAAGTAAAACCTCTGGGCTTGGTAATCCTCAGTTAATAAACCCCTGTGCAGTACTTCAAATGTTGACTTTCAACCACAAATGGAAGAATTAAAATCCCTGGTTCCTTACTAGGAAATTCAATGGTTAGAAGGTGTCTATTTTCTTGGCATACATCTGAATAACACACCCTTTTTTAGGACTTGCTTTGACTAATTTACAGAAGGTTATCATGTAGTATTCCCCACATGTTCTGTTGGCAACCTAGAAGCCTGACTTGGAATGTGAATGGTTAGGCTTTGAAGTGCCCAAGTGGTCCTTCTCCTTAACGTGTAGCCCTTCAGGCAGGCAGAAGTGGTTATACAGGAACCTAGTTTGTTCTGTCTCAACTCCCTCTGAAGGAGTTCCATCCCTCTACAGTGATTAAATTTCCTGGTGCTTTGCTCAGAAGGACCTGAATTTCAGGTTGCCACGATGGAGCAGTGCACTGTCAGGTGGTCAGGTAACACAATTTGTGTAGGGTTCTCTGGCCTGAGGAAATAGGCAAAAAATGGGACAAGTACATGCTGTGAAACTGAACTAGAAATCCAGTTTCATCCACTGCACTGGGCACCTAACAGGTTGCTTCAGTAATTCACTATGACTTTCTTTCCAGCTTTTTTCCATTTGGTTGTGTGAGATATCTCCAGAAAATTATATTTCTTGGTGGTATGGTTTGAATTCCAGAAAGCACCTATATGGGAAAAGGCATGATGTGGATATTTCAATTTGGCTCATATATAAAACAGTTTTCTAGAAATACCTGTAAACTGAATTACAGGCTAGTGTATAATGTATAATGTCTGAATGAGACTGACCATCCACTGCTTCCCCAGCTCCACCAATGCAGGGTCCTGTGCAGTGGGCTTCTGTGTGCTGAAAGGATTATTAACTACTGTCCTGTGTAACAGTCGTTTCATTACCTGAAGGTAAATGTGTGGGAATTCTTACAAAAAAAACTAAGACTTTCAAACTGTTACTATTTAAATTGTGGGCTTTTCAGAATGCCTCCCAGAAGTGTAAATTGAAATATTCCAAATAGGAAAAAAAGCCTGTGCTAAAAAAGGCCTTCAAAATAATACCTACAAAAAAATCTTTATTGTGCCAACATCTTACATAAAAAGAATAATCAGCAGTTTCAGATTAAAAAATCTATTGCACTTCAACTTAAAACATTTTAATTCCCTTAAGTCAATTCCATACAACTCAAGGGAAACAGAATCATATTTAAAAGATTAACATATATTAATTAATCATTGTGTCAGTGCCCTAAAGGCACCAATGGACCATATTCTCCCTGCCAAGCCTCCCTGGGTGTCTCCCACCCTGCCCGGGGCCCAGGATGCCATGTCAGCCCCCCGGGCTGCCAGTCCCTGCCCCAGTGACCCCACAGCATGGCTGATCTCCAGCTCCCTGCAGCCCTGCCCTGCTCAGCCATGGGCCCCACTGAGCCAGGCCTGCCCACAGGCCCACGGTCCAGCCTGTCCCCTGCCCATCCCTGTCCTGACGCCTGGGGCTGGGGTTGCCCTGGTGACCCCAGCTGCCTGCTGCTGGCTGGGTTGGGATGGGCCCTGACTGCCAGCCCTGCCCTGCCAGCCCAGCAGCCCCCACTGCCCCCAGCCCCATGGAGCTGCTGGCCCACACAGCTCTCTGCCATGTGCTGACTGTTCAGGGACAAGTGGGGTTTGCCTGTTTCTTCAGGCCAGAGGACCCTAAAACAAACTGTGTTACCTGATTCTGTGACAGTGCACTGCTCCATTGGGGTAACCTGGAATTCAGGTCCTTCTGAGCAAAGCACCAGGAATTTTAATCACTGTAGGGAGATGGAACTCCTTCAGAGGGAGACTGAGACAGATTCCAAGACTAGGCTAAATTTCATAACATCCCCAGCAATCCCAAGGGCCTATGGGGTCTTAGGTAGATTTCTGTGTTTCACTGCTTCACCTTTAGCATGGGAACTGTAACACTTGAACATGGTCGTATTGCAAGAATCGTGCTTCTTATCCATTTGGCCATTATTGACTGAAAGGAAGAAAAATGTTTCAAAAACAAAACCAAAAAAAGGGCCCATTTCAATGCTGACAGTCCGCTGCCTTTTCCTGTAGCTCCCCAGGGAAAACGAACAAAGATGAGGTAGTTACAGATACATCGCTGACTGAACTCGTCCTCACTTCAAGAATTGTTGTCACATGTAAATTAATAATGAACCTTATAATTTCTATTATTTTATCACCTTTTAAAGATATCATATTTTATCACTTTTTCCTATTATTTTATCCACCTGTGTAATTGTTGCACTTCACAATATTTTGTGAACCAAAGGTGTTTATTCAGATTAAATCCAAATCAGCCTGTTAGAAACTAATCCCCTATCCTTTACAGCTCTTTCAGACACTTCATTAGTTTAAGAAGTCTTGCCATTTTTATAACAGTTCCTGACTTCTATAACTTTACATGGAGGCTTTCTATAGCACTGTCACCCTCTTAAGGCTGGAGGAGAAGGCCAGCACCATCAAGGTGCTACGAGGGTTTGCTGCTCCTCCAGGTAAGCCAGGAGTGAGCCCAGAGAGGCAATATGGCTGACAGGAGCCCTGACCTCAACAAAAAGGAGCTGGGATGCTGAGGGGCATGTCAGGGTCAGATCAGGTCTGGTAACAGCAACCAGGGCCAGGCACAGCCCAGTGATGGCCCAGCTAGTCCGCAGTGCTGGGACAGCTCCAAGGCCAAGCCAGAAGGCCCAGGCAGTGGGTCTGGATCAGTCAGCACCCAGGAGATATGACAAGCCCGTCGCTGTCAGCGAGGGAGCTGGCCTGGGGCTCAGTCAGCCCTGTGCCTTCGGCCTCCAGCTGCGCCCCTGGGAGGGGAACGTGCCCTAGCAAGGGCTGGGGTAAAAGGAGGCTTCAAAACCCCTTTCATTTTAACCAGCCAAAATGATCTGCAGCATATTTAGAAATAAATTTGTTACAGTAGGCAATACTACAAGTTTTTTATTGATTCTCTCTCAGTCTCTGAATGAAGGTGATTAATTTACACCCTGAAGCGTGACTTTTTACCATAATCATTACTGGGAGCATAGAACGTGTTGAGCACTCAGGAAAGCTAGTGATATAACTTTTGTTAGATGGCATGACTGATGAAAAAAAGTACAAATATTTGTAAAATGGCTAGGCTAATGACTTCTGTGATAGCAGTAAAGGATCACAACTTTTTTCTAACGCTAACAAGGAGCTTTTATTTTTTTATCCATAAAACCTTTTCACCCTTCCATACTGTGCAGTATCAGTTTAGTGATGTCCTAGCTATTAATTCTTTTCCAGCTATGGATTTAAGGGAATAGTGAATATGCATTTAGAAGATCTACAGAGGTGAAGAGAGGATTATTTTTCTGTATGTTAGATTTCTTGAATCAACAAAAAGTGACACAAGAGCTCCTAGGCTTGATTAAGCTACTGGTTTATTTACTGCATTATATTGTTCACAACTGCACAGAACTCAAACTACAGCTTCTTTCTGAATTTTAAATCTATGCATCATAGTGCTCTGCAAATTCACTTTATACAGTATAAATAGCTCAAAGTGTTCTTGGTGGCTTGGAAAATCTGGCCCATACTATGGTCTTGCATAGCTTTGACTGTTTACTGAAGCAGTTGCCAAATGCAATCACAAGAGAAGAGGCTGAAAAACACTTCCAGAGTTTTACTAGACTTTTCATTTTTAGCTTTATGCTAAAGTCGGTGAAGTTCAGAATATGGATGGATCCAGACCTAAGCCCACAGCATACATTGGCTAGGTGAAAGATTTTATAAGGCCTTCTGACTTTACCTTACAAAACACTCTCCAGAAGCAGATCAAAACTTCTCAGCAATGAAGGCAGAACTGAATTGTCCTCCCAAGAAAACAACCAGGCCCACAGAACCTTGGTTTAGTGGATATCCTCAAGTTGAAAGTAAGCATTTCATCATCTAGCCTGAATGGAGGTAGGAAATGGGAACAAAATGGAGCCATAAGCTCTAAAACGAGCAGAGAAATTTCAAAGATTAAGTTTAAAAATGGCTAAAGGTGGTTCTGGGAGAAAGGCCCATGAGAAGCGCTGGTTATGACCTGTCAAAGTAAGAAGAAAAACTTTGAGCTGGTAGTTCAAAGACAGCTCTCCAAAAACATCTAAAGACATGATCAGGTAGAACAATTGATAGCTTGTCTTATAGCTTTCTTGCAGATAAAGTGAGACTTTGAAGGTTTAGTGCATCCAATATGGTAGAATCTTCCTTGGCTCCTTGACTTTTGATCCCTTTCTTTGAGTGAGGAATCATTGTCAGTAGTGGGCCCATAGTGCCTTGGCTAGTATAATTGGTCTCTTTAGCCTCATACTCACTGCTGCTTTTAGGTTTATCTCCAGATCTGTGGCAGTATGGAGACTGAGATGAATTAGATCTTCCATCACAGCCTGCTTCTCTTCAAAGTAAGTTGTCTCAGACTCTGCAAAGGCCAAAATTACATGTTTTACTCAGGGAAATTTGTACAAAAATCTGTCAACCAAATACACATAAACAGGATAAATTCACAGTATATGGAACTGGTAGTATAGCTATCCCTTTTTCTAATGTAGGAATGATTTCAGACAAGACTGTTCCATAGAAGATAGTCTTTTGGTACATAATCCTTGCTGATGTTCTAAAAAAAAGCAGAAAGGAGAGAAAGAAGCAATAACATCAAGTCTTTCTAACAGGTTTCTGTGGTATACAAGAGCACACAGCAGTTACAAGATCTGCAGTCATGACAATGGCTGTTGCCTTTCTCATTGTTGACAGCAGGTTTGAATTCTAGGTTTATGGTTGATGACAACAGATCCAAGATAATAGCAACTGAACTGGTATTCCACATGCATAATTATGATGAGGGCAAAGCTGACAAAATCCCCATAACCTTGGCACGTCACATGTGATGTCTCATGAAAGCAGGAAAAATGCAGGCAATTCCTTTTCATGTAGTGAACTAGTAGACTGGAACTGTAGCTTTGGAGCCCTTTTTCAGAAATGTAGTGCAAACCAGTATGCTAAATACATGACTAAATTAACATGAAATTAAGACTTTTGTTCATGCTTACAGAGGGGACATATTCCTGATCAGACATTGCTGTGATCTGAGCATTAGACAGTCAAATATAAACAGGCAGACAAAATAGTCACATTAGTGAAAGAATGTCAGCATTACCAACTGTTTGTTTGTTTGTGCTTTCACCAATCTGCCAGCTACACTTGATCCAATGCATTGCACCAGACTCCCCACGCTTACTGCAATTCCTTGTTCCACAGGCCCTCGTTTCATAAAATGTTATTTTAATTTGGAAGGAGGGGAATACCTTGCACTTTCCTATCCATGCAGCAAGTTATATATTCATATACATACTATACCCCCCCCTCCCCCAATATATATAATAATACATGAACAAATAAAAAGTTTTGTTTTTTTCTTTCTTCCTCACTTTTAGCATCAGGGAATACGACATTGCCTAAGTAGCCTTTTTTCACAGCAAGTGATACAATGAAGTGATTCCACAGATGTCAGGTAACAGGTGGATTGTGCATTGTTGACACCTGTTTATTCTTATGGCTATTATTTTTGACAGTTTGAAAAGAAAATTATGTTTGAAATTTTGGAAGAAACATGATTTGGACAAAATCAGCGGCCAAGGAAAAATGTATTCAGAGAAGAGTGGTTTTATTTCCTTCTTGTAGAAATGGCTGTTTTCCTTTTCTCCATAAAAATATTCTATTATAATGACTATAAGTGGAGAAAATACATCTAGTTTGACTTTCAAGTTTATTGTTCCAGGAGCTAAAAAGCTCTTAATCATTTTGGAGAAGCATATCATTGTGAGTAAGCAGGCAAAGGCTGTGGCTTTGCTTTTCATCTGGACTGCTGGTGGTGTCATATCAGATATGGTAAATACAGGTAAACTAATGCTGCAGTTTACAAAAAATTCATTCCTTTGAGACATTTGCCATCCATTCTAACATTATCAGTCATCTTCATTAAGAATGAATAAATTATGGGTTTTAAAGTCAAAACCTAGTGTTATCAGGGAAGTCCTTACAAGTTAGCAGGAGTAGACTGAGTGCATATTGGGTGCACCATGCTTGATAATAGCAGCACATTTCCCTGTGTGAGGAGATGATAGGAAGTCTCAAAATATTGTTATACGTGAAGCATGAAATTACTTATTTTCCAGCTGCAAATTATAAACTTATGAAACAAATAAAAGGAAAAGTTACTTGGAAGGTTAGTTGTTAAGACTGAAAATCCATACCAGCAAACCAACTGATGCCCTATACTCAAACAATTAAACAAATAACATTTATTCTTTTCTTTCTAACCTGCTGAATATGGCATAATTTCACAAGGTCCTCTTAAATTAATGAAATCTTGTGGGTGTATCTGACTAGGAAGCAGTCTGTGCGTATACTGATTAGTATGCTCATCTGTATGAGTATATACATTGCAAATCTGAATTCACATACTCAGTTATATGCCACAGCACTCTACAAAATATTATCATATTTTACACTGTGATTTTACAGGCTTGCTTATTATTTAACCATTTTTAAGATTATACCTACTTCAAATTATTTCACTGCAAGCACAAACTAACTGGAGGTTTTTTTTACCAGGCCGCTGTTAAATAAAGGTGAGTGACTGAGCTCAGGGAGGGCAGGGCAGTGGACATCCTCCGTCTCTCTCACCAGCACCAGCACCAGCACCAGCACAGCTCCTGCTTTTCACTCCTTTCTCCACCTGAATTCCTGAACTGAGTCTCAAGGACACAGAATGCCCATTCTGATGACCTGGAAATCAATACTGTACAAGATGGCCCTTGGTTAGTTTCTAAATTAAGACAAATTAGGGCTTTCTGTCAGTTTTGAATGGATTGCCCAGTCGCCAAGGCATGACTTGAGTCTCACCAGAGGAGCCTGCAGGGACCATGGGAGAGCCTGCAGTACTGATGGATAAAAATTAAATTTTTCCATCTCCACTATTGTAACTCGTGCGCAGAAGATGAGCAAAAATATTGTGTATTAACAGGTGATAACATTTGTTAAATAGAAAATCTATACTACCTACTTCCCTTAATAACACTGAGAAACTTCAGCGTAAATAAGTGTCCTGGGATGGGTGTGAACAGCAGACAAGTGCCTTAAAACCATGGTCAAGGGAAAGCAGTAGAAAAGCCTGCTCACCTGCCTACCCCCTGCCCCATTAATTACAACTGCAGCTACTTCCATCCCCATCTCAAAATACACTGTGTTTTAGCCATACTTGGTTTACACATGGAAGGACATCTGAACACAAATTAAAACCCTGAGGCATCCTAATACTTGCAATCAACAGAAAACCTGTACTGGAAAAAAGTTGTGCTGTGAGAACTTAATGTGCTTAGCTTGCTCACACATAAGTCTTGCAGCTTTCCCTGGAGACTTTGTGTCTCTAACTTTCTAATAGTAATAATTAGAGGAGACAAAGTCTCTCCTTCGTAGCTGTAATGAGTCAATGTGAAAATAGCTCAAAAAAGTGAAGTGAACACTTTGTGAACTGTCTGTTGCCATTAGAATCATGTGTCTCTTAGGGCTTTTATTGGTTTCAATAAAATACTACGTGCCTTTGTATTAGTTACGTTGATAAGACACTTACTCACCGCGTAGGTCTTTCTGAGTTAAAAGGACAAAAAGGGATCTGATATATTTTAATAGGTGGTGTATAATGACTCCAGCCCTGTGTGTGCTCTTTCCTGCACCGGACCAGTTTGGCAGGGTGTGTTCAGCCTGCTGAAACTGTGGCCACTTGGAAGTATGGAAGACTTAAGGCATACGAATATGCACAAGGAATGAGGGGTGGAAGCAAAGGATGAAAGGGAGAAGGGAGGAAAAGAGGAAAGAAAAAGAGAGAAAGACGAAAGAGAAAGAAAGACAAAGAAAGAAATGAAGTGAAAGTGAGAGAGGAAGTAAGAAAAAACAAGGCAGGGAAGGAAGGAAAGATAGAAGTGTGCTGGTGTTCTCACTAGGTGCGCTTTATAACAAAGGATTTTGTGTTCTACTGTTAATTTTAAGGAATTAATCAGATTATGGAGATGGAAAAGGGAAAACTTTAATTTATATGTTGCAATGACTGTTTTTACCTAATTCTTGAGATTTTTATGGACTCTATCATAATATTTATTTGATATATAAAATTATATTTTTGCACCTTATTTTTTATATTTTTCATATAGGAATGTGTAAACTAACTTATGAGTTAAAGTTTTGTAGCTAATTCTACCTTGGGTGATTTATCCCAGTGATTTCTTAATTTGCTTCCTGTGTTCAGTACTGGGAGGAAGATGTTTCGTCTGCAAAGCAATTAACAGCTGAGAAGTGTTAAGAGCAACTTCATAAGTTGCCCCTCTTGTCTGTTGTTGTCTTCCAGTTAAAACTGCTTGCTGATGGAAGTGCTCTCCTTTATTTCAGGGCTAACATGGAGGAGCATTCATATGCTCGATTACAGGTAGTTTAAGAGAAATTAGCCCTCACTTCATTGCAGGGGGGAATTTCTACCTCTGACCCAATGTAGGAGTTCAAGCTTACCCACGCAGGGTTTTCTTTGACTTTGAATCACTTCTAGGGTTTTAAGACTTAGGGACACCCTCTTCTAGGCTTACACATGTACTTGTTTGGAAGTTAATTCAAGACTGAGTTTGTGGAAACCTAGCCTTTGTTGAATAATCGCTTAGCACTCTTCGCACACGACACCTTGTTACTGCTACTGCTGCAACTTTGCCAAATATAGTTAATATTTAATAAAATATTTATATTTATTGCATTTTTAATGGACTAATTAGAATGTGATTAGACAGAATGTACATATTAATGCTGCAATGTTTAGACAGTGTAATTTTTGCTTTGCTGTCCTTCCCAACTAAAGCTTTATTCTTTTGAGTATAGTATTCTAAGGTTTTTGCATGACAAAGCATCTTTCTGAAACTGCAATTGAGAAACAATCTTGTTTGAAATTTTGCTGACATATAGAAACCCTCTTCCTATGGAGAAATTAGAAATGTAGGAAGTGGCTGATACACAATAGCAGTGGCAGATTTGCAGTGATCTGAACAAATAAACATTAAGTGCAAGTCAGGGAAAGGAAACAACAACTTTTTGAACAACTGCAACACAAAAAAGAAGAAAGCACAGGGAACTGTTTCTAGGAGTGAGACTTTTACCTATGTTATCAGCTAAATCCTAAAATCAGGAGCAATTTTTAGAGTGGATTTTCAAAAAGGCCAGGAATACGGTTGGCCTTCTGGGCTGCAAGCGCACATTGCCGGCTCATGTTGAGCTGCTTGTCTACCACCACTCCCAAGTCCTTTTCTTCAGAGCTGGTCTCAAGCCACTCATCTCCCAGCCTGTATTTGTGCTTGGGGTTGCACCGACCCAGGTGCAGGACCTTGCATTTGGCCTTGTTGAACTTCATGAGGTTAGCACAAGCCCACCTCTCAAGCCTGTCAAGGTCCCTCTGGATGGCATCCCGTCCCTCCAGCGTGCCAACAACACCACACAGCTTGCTGTCATTGGCAAACTTGCTGAGGGTGCAGGTAGTCTGTAATAGACTGGCAGTGTGAGAAACGAAGACACACACACAGACCCAGAGTATGTTGATTTCCCCAAATTCAGAGCTGCATCCCAGCTGTTTGCAGGTCAATATAGGTAGCAGCAAGGGAGCTGCAGTGTATGAACAAATATTCTTCCCTGACTGCAGAGGCAGTTCCCTGAATCTGCAGCTGTGCATCACAAGTGAACTCATTGTAAGAAGCGTGCATGAGATTGGGTATATTTGTCATGACATTTCAAAATTTGCCTCCATGGTTATTCAAGCCTAATTATTTCTTAATGGAGAATCAGGCCCATAAGACTGCTGTGAGATCAAATGAGGGGAAAAAGTCAGTTCACATAGGCAGTTCAGGCTACCACTGAATATTTTTCAGTAGTATGTGGGTACAATACACTCTGAAGTATGGTATCAGATAAATCCATACAATGTCTCTCAGATGCAAGTTTTTGGAGATGGTACATAACATCTAGTACTTGGCAAATTCTACTGAGGTAACTACACTGATAGAAATATTAATTATATGTCACCTAGTTTTACCAATTCTGTATTTGAATTTATATACATAGCATACTCCTTACAGTCATGCAAATATGTATGTAGTTAGTAGTGCAGAAACCCTTAATTACTTTTCAGGTTAGATGAACATGTCCTTAAGACTGGAGATGAAATGATGAAATACAACAGGCTGTCACTCATCATTGCTATCCACCATTATAGTCACGTCCACAGCTAGATAAATACCTTCTGAAAGCTATTTATTTTCAAGGATTTACATAATTGAAATGACCAGGGGTTTACAATTTGCTTTACAGCTCTTGGAAGGATTTGTATATCTTCTAGCACGGTAAGCATGTGATGTCTCGTCTATCTGTTTTTTAGTTCTATGTATGTGGTGCAGTATGCATGTTTTTTGATCTTTCTTCTAGATTTATGATAATTTATTATCAAGTCCATTAGATTTGTTTCTCTACTTAATTCCCTCTCCCTCCTGTAGTTGGTGAGAACTGAGTGTTTCGTTTTACTCTTGACAGACCTCCTCTCCAGTGACAGAACATCAGCCCTGGAGGAATTGTTGGCTTTAGGCTTTCGAATTTGTGCTAAAGAGAATGAAGTGCAGAACATCTGTGAATGCACTCTAAATAGATCCTATGTCCATTTTGCTTCTACATTTATGGGGCAAAAATAACACCAACTTTATTATTGTGTTGAAGTTCAGCATTAGCACAGTCTTGCAAGACTACATTTCCTTTGCTTGCATTTCATTTTCTTTACCATGTTTTTAATTTTTTTTTTCCCCAATAGAACCTCTTCCTGGGTTCTATAACTCATCTGATCTTTTAACTTGTTCGGGACCTTATTTTGATAGCCTTATTTAAAGTGAGCAGTCATTTACTCCGTTATTACTCACTCCCATTGAAATAAATTGTTATCTTATAGGCTAGCTATAGTGCAAAGATAGCAAAAATTGGTTTTCATATATCTGCAGAAAAGTAATAATCTCTACTTACTTTTATTAAATGATGCATTTCAGGTCACTTATTACCTAAAAATCCATTATTGTATCCATCGAATAGATTTCCATTCCAGGGTCCACTGACTCTCAAGAACAATCACCAGTATCATTTTGCCTGAGAAAAGTTTTTTGAGGAGGTGGTGGTGTCTGTTTGTTTTTTAAAAAATTATTTCCTCTCCTTTACTGTCTGATTTGCCTTCATAGCTATTGCTTCCTGGTTCCCCCTTGTTTTCATTTAATTTCTTCTCTACTCTATTAAGTTAGTTGTATAGTTAGCTTGGGAGAGTGAAAACCTAATTTATCTCACTGAATTTTACGCATGTAAGGTTCTGAATTTAGGAACTTATGAATCAAGAAAAACCTTCAGTGATTCAGGCTTTCTAACATTTCAATAGTCCCTTGAAGATTATTATTCCTCTGTACTTAGTATAAAACTCCTAAATTAGGTACTTTGGTTATTGAAGTAGTAAGTGGGATGAATCTAAATGCTATTTCAGGTTTTCATACGTCAGATGAATGATTTCATTCCTAGAGAAATTATGCCAATTGTTAATCACTTCTATTTCTAACCTGGATTTGCCTGACTTTTAACTTGTAGCAACTGCATCTTATTGCTCCTTTGCATATAGGTAAAAGGCAATGGAAATGGTAAACAAATTATTCAGTCTTCAAATAATCCTTGTATCTGTCTTGAAAACCTCTTTTACTTTTCTAATCTTTCTGCAGTGCTGACAGCTTAATAGAAAACAGTCTTCCATCAATGGCTTCAACAGTGTCGTATGCTGCAGAAATGCAGCGTAGGTGCCCTCAGCTTCTCGGCTCTTTCCTCTTCATATGTCCAACAGTTGCATTAGATGTCTCAGGCACTGGGGACATAGATCCTTCAGAACTCCTAAATATTTTTCTTTTTTTCTCAAATGCTGCATCTGCTCATGCAAGAGCATGTCCAGTCTTTGCTCGTGGATGTCTGATTTTGTATTTGGCAATTTTAAAACAGATGCTCACATTGGTCTCCTTGTGCAATAGAGCCAGGGAGCTCTGCAGAGCTATCCTCCCCCTGTAGAAGTCTTTTGAGTGATGTCAGTTTACCCTTTCTGTTGGTAGTGTATCTCCATTTTAAGAAGATTAAATATCTGAATCCCAAACCATACCTTGATTCTGCTTGGGCACATTATGTCTGTTGAAGTAAGCACTAAGAAATTAGTCCCTCAACAGCAGTCAGTACTTCGCCTTCAGAAAACCACTCTCTAAAAATTCTAGTTGAGTTTCGTAACAATGGAAAAACTGACACAATATACAGTGTACATCGTGTCAAACAAATATTCTGTAATTATAATAATCCTAATTTCAGAATCACTTCCTATCTACAATATAGGATTCCAGGGCAAATTAATGCACATCTATTTCAGCAGCGCTCTGTATCTTTGTTTATAGCACCAGAAAGTCCATCAAATGTTAATGCCATTTTTTTAATTTATAAATTATGCCGATCCAAATGTTACTTTCTAGCTACAGAGCTTTGATGCAGCTGGTGCTGTCTCACTTATACCATTAAGTCTTTTTCCTGGACATTTCTGTCATCTGAAAACCATATGTACTTTTTAAAGCATATATTTTCATCCCTTAACTGATTCATTGAACCAGCATGCTTTCCTTTCCTGTCTTCCTGGTAACTACAAGTTAACCTTTTCTGCAGTGCAGGAACAAAAAGCAAGTGCATTATGTAACCCCTTGTTTATATATGAAATCCATACATCTGATGCAGATGTAAGCTTTGTACTGCACTTTAACATTCTATCTACCTTGTTCACTATTACAGTAGATTAGATTTGTAGACACCTGCTTCTATCAGGCTGACAGTTTTCATAGGAGTCATACTACATTTTCATTTCTGGAGGTAGATGTTGATCATATCATAGCTTATCACATTTGGTAGTTTTCCAGTCCTCTCTACAGCTGAAGCATGAAGATATACAAAAGTACCCACCTAGTACCCTCCCAAAATCTTATCTCTATAACAAAAGTGCATAAGTGAATATGCAGTATTTGTGTTAATAATGTTCAGCTGTGTGAATTCCTTTAGGTTGTCTCTCATCAGCAGCAGAACAAACACGGGTACTAACCGAAGCCTGGCTGCTCCCTTTTGCAGCTGCCAACTCAGGGTTTCAGCTGTTTATGAGCAAGGCTCAGTATGGTGAAACCCAGCAAGGTGACTTTGACTCACCATTCCTGAAGAGGAAAATACTACTGACATGCAAGTGAATTCACAAGCTAAAGCTTCCTAAGAGAGGGAAGCAAAAAACAGACAGAAGTGATTACTGAGCTAGTATTAGTAAACCAGAAACTCATGAAAAAGCAGAGTGAGGAAAAGGTATAAAATAATAAGGGAAAAAAAACCAAAGCAGAGCTGGGGTGTTAGCTCAGGTTTTAAAGGTGAGCCCATTCTAAAGAGTGATGGAAGCCAACACCCTGTTGACTCATTAGCCATCAGTCACTGGTAAGCATTCCTCAAGTGCCTTTTTTCAGGTGCTGAATAAATGAATGCTTAGCCTTATATTATTTTAGTCTTGCCTACCTAGTGAGTAAATAACTGCTATATACTCATAAATAGTGCATTGTCTTGCTTTCAGAAACTCTGCACGTAGTGATAGATGCCCAAATAAAATTGTTTGAGTATTACGCTTATGTTTTGAAGGTAGGCAGCAACATATATCTTCAGCCTATCCTTATCATGTTTTTTAGAGGCACATATACAGGCACTGGTCTTTACAGATTATTTTTCACTAGTAATTCAGATACGTGAATTGTTTCATAGTGGTGAAACAATGATGAGATGAGGTAATGAAAAGCAGTAATCCAGACGTCATTTAGATGCATCTATTCCACCAAACTGATTTCCTGCCTGTTTTCTCTCGTGCCTTTGAATGGGTTTCAATACTACCAGACTCTGGGAAAACTTGAAAAAAAAAATACTATTGCTAGAGAGAAAAGAATTCTTTGAACATAGCCTTCCCAATCATGTTGTGGGATATTTTGTTAGCTTTATTGATAAATTCAAAAGGATTGTCATTGTCATCTCTATTGCTAATGAATGCAGAACTTGTGTGTGTATGCATGTGCAAATGTACAGGTAGCTGTGATAGAAATACTTACACTACTTGAGTCATTTGTCACCGACAGAATATGTTTCTACACATACTGAAGCATCTTACAATTTCCACTGGGAAAAAAGGAGTCTTTTAAATAAACACTAAAAGCCAAATGCTAGCATTATCACTTGTCCTCTTTTTGTAATTGTAATGCAATCAACATTCTACATTATATTTACATTTCAAAGAAACAAGAAGCCCCATTCAGCAGCTGTGCAATCTCTCCAATTACCACTCACATTTAGTCCTACAAAGATACTCCTGGTGGCCCATGTTTTATATTTCTCTTCTGTATTAGAATAAAACAACTTCATTTAGAGGCCAGTAATTATGCAAGTGAATGGCATTTTTATGGGCAAATTGGAGAAAAAGTGTTCCCATTCTTTCCTGAAATTATGGTAGCCAGTTCAGTGCAAACTATCCTATCAACAAAGGAATCTAACAATAGATCTACTGTGGTGATTGTTCTTGGCTTAGATTTAAGCCGCTGCTAATAGCCATTTAATGTATGAAATATAACTTAGCAGTTTTCTTAATGTTGTTGTGTTCATCATATATGTCAAAATAAACTATTCAATAGTATTATTTTTTCATCCAAAGGAGTAAGCCAAACTCTTCCACTTTTATTGTGTTTACTTCTCCAAATAGCAATCAGCTTTGCCTCTGGAAATGAGTAAATTGATTGTGCACTATCCAGGCAAGTTTCCTCCTAAAAATTGTGTTCTGGAGGGCAAGCAAGTGATATAATCATAGGAGTAGGAGATCAGGTTCTTGAGTGAATTATAATTGTGGAAATTTTAGTTCTATATGTAGAAACAATACAATATGAAGAGGGTGATTTTTATTGCATATTGATTTGGAGAACAAATAATACAACCTTGATGCAGAACTTAACAGAAATTATGATTCCTGGAGACTGCGAGAGATGATAACATCCCACCCAGCGCATGCAAATCAGCTCCCAAACACTTAAAGTTTCCATTGATACTAGGGTAGAGACTTTGTGGTCTAGAAGAATAACAACCAATGAAGAATACAAGATACAGAATTACTGAGAGGTAGAGGTTAGACTAAGAGGTTATGATGCAGTGCAAGGTTTTAGATTTTCTAAGAGGTATTAGCATTCAAGATGGCATATAAAGTGTGTATTCCGTATACCATTTAAGGAGTATAGAGATGTCTCGGATAGATATCATCTCTGGGTATTAGCATTTGTGCTGCTTCAGATTTATTTTGCTTCAACAGTGAAGAAGTGTCTCTCCAGCTATTCTGAAGCTTAAGTCTTAGTTTTTGAATGTCTATCATGTTCACCAGTTGTACTCTCACTACAGCTACCTTTCTGGAGAATCCACTTCTAAAGCTTGCTGACACATGGACTGCACTGTGGAGTTCATGAAATTGCCTTTTTGGAAAAAGAAACTCACTTGAGGTTCTTATTTGTGTCTTAAGCCCACCAATAAAATAATGTTCTTCTCTGTTCACCAAACCTTTTCCTTTATGGGCCCAGGATTCTAAAATTTATGCAATTACCAATTTTTTATTTACTTCCAAGTAAAGAAATCTGATTAGTATAAACTCTGACTGACAAGTTAGACGTCTTTTAGTGTGTCAATTCTGTATATTAGCTTTTTGTATTTGTTGATGTGGAGCTTCCCAGATTCACTATTTTTTCTTTTATTGTAGCTAAATAATTTAAATCACAGAAATAGTTCATTTTCCATAGAAGTTACTGGATATGTGATGGGAATTAAGTTATAAAACAATTATAAGTTGGTCTGTATAAAGTATTAAATATCTCTGCCCAGGCTGTTTCATCTGTATTTATTGTTTTTGTATGTTTCTGGACAGACCTGTATGCCAGAGAAATCGTGATTAAAAGTCTGCTGTTAAATGCAGTCATGCCAAGGAAAACTGAAAAAAAAACATTTACTTAATTCAGTCCTGAATTAAGGCCAGTCAGACCTTAGTTTTATTAATATAAGACTGGATGTAATTGCTCCTGGAGAACCACAGAACTACTTCTTTCCTTGTACTAGAAAATCCCATTCCTAGATGAAGATGGGACAACTATAGGTTTGAAGCTTTGCAGAGGAGCATTTGCTGCAGAGTTAACTCAGATTGTGCTTAATGTTGTAGTTAAAATTTTTGGGTTAAAATGCTTTTCTCACAAAAAAAAAAAAAAAGGAAGAAGGAAGAAGGAAAAAGGAAAAAGAAAAAAGAGAAAAGAGGAAAACAAAAGTGAAAAGAAAAAAGAAAAAAGAAAGATAACCTGAAGCTAGCAGAAGGTTACGGCATCATGGAATGCATGTAAACTAGCCATTTGGACCTGCTGAATTGAACCTAGTCATTGAACTTTTTAGAAGGAAACAAATTTATAACACTTTTTTGTTTGTTTAATCTCTGAGCTTGGTTTGTGCCCCTGACCTGGAGGAGGTGATCACTAAGATCCTGTAATTCACAGTCAGAAACACCCAACTATTTCTTACCGTGATGAAATCCTCCTTGTAGCAAATGAGGAAGAAATTAGAACAGTTAATCCACGCTCCTTGTTGAAAGGATTCTGGGAAGGATCAAATTAGCATCCCAATTTCCCAATCTCAGTACCAAGGCCACAAAAATAAATTGTCTGAATTATACAATATTTCTTCACATTCATGTTGTCATTATCTACTGATACCCTGGTCTCATGGACCAGGTCAAGACAAAATAAGATTATTTTTTAAACTTTGATATAACAACAAGCTAACCTAAAAGTAAACAACAAGAAAATGCAGTTGGTAAAGGTTATAGAAATGTTCACCCTTTTCTCTAAATTGCTGTGTCATAGTGGATGACATTCTTTTTCTGGTCTAACAACGGATAAATATTGATGAGTGAGTCACCTTTTAACTTCTTAAGAGTGGTGAAGTGTTTCCATTGATTAGTATTAAAATGTATATATGGTATATGAAAAGTTTCTTTCTTTCTTTCTTTTTTTTTTTCTTCTATGTAATTATTTCCTTATGATGTTATGCTCCCTGGTAAAAATAGGATGTATTTTCATGTAGAGAATTCCAATTTATGAATCAGGAAATAATTTTTTCTTCTGTATCATTAGTTTTTTTCATCTTTTATTACTAGATCATCATCACAGCATCACTATTTTGTTTTTTTAGCTTGAAATATCTGATAAATTATAATTAACATATTTATTTTTATTTAATTTTATCCTGAGTAACAAATCATCTTGGTGATTAATTTAATCAACCTGATCTTGGAAATTTGCCTATGCAATATACTTTTCCTTCTGGTAACCGGTTTTGCATCCTCTGCTTGAAAAGGATCTGCAATGATATGTGATCTGTAACTCTTTACCCCTGATGATGTCTAAAGCTAAGTTTGCAAAATAATCAGGACATCCTAGGCTTTTTGGAAAATACCTTCCAGAATCAAAAGAATTAATATTAAAAAGTCCTGAGTTAGAATAGGATACATCTGAAATAATGACCACTAAAAGTTTAAGAGAATGGAGCCAGTTCGTTCATCTTAAAGTAAAATTGCTGTTACTATGTGATTTTTGTAGAGTGAGTCATTCAGCTTCTTTTGTCACACATAATTCACCTGATATAATAATATTTCATTCCCACAGTATTCTATATTAGTAAGTCTCCAGTTATTTTTTATAGTTGCATTTCTAAGAAGAGCAAACTGCTCACTGAGAAAAGATGCCACTCCTTTTAGCAGATCATTAGGAATAAACTCTTCATCACCTGGATCCCACCTCTTGCTGCTTCCAAGAATATGTATATCGTTGCAAGAAAATAAATTGTAATGTACTTTTATTAAGAAATCTAAGAGGTGGATTGAACTACTAAAAAAAAAAAGAAGATAATATTAGACAAGAAAAATCCCTCATTTCCTGTTGTGTTTTATCCATCTAAAATGTCAGCTGATTGGATTGATGGAAGCACCTCTGGTATCAGGTTGGAATGGGTGAGTGGGTGAGAAATTGGCTTATACATTTTGCTTTATCTTAGATGCTCAGATGTGGCAGCAAAAATCTTATTTCACAGTAAGTCACTAGAAGACACTCACATTCCCGTGAGTCATTGCAGGGGTGGATAACAAACCTTTAAAATCAGAAAGGAGGCCTAACCAAACCTTTCAAAGAGCTGTGCTAGTTCCATTGGGAAGCTCTGCCATCTTGTGTCAAATTGGAAGATAAATCTGGCTTCCCCAGAGGTTGAGAAGTGTAGGGGTTTGCAAGTTCTCAATTTTTTCTCAAATAACATAAGTGCAAGAGTAAATTCATTGGCCTGGGATTGCAGTGTTCATGGAGTCAATGCTAAAATCTTAGATCAGTTTTTCTTTATAAGTATGGATAATTCATTTAATGTCACACATGCGTTTCTATCTATATCAAATTCTAGATTGCCTGAACTGAACAAGATTTAATGCATTTGTGATAACTGATGTTGCTAGCCATCTGAGCTTGTCTTCAGATTTACAGGCTTATGGCACCATATAAAAACTTCACTTCTGTAGATTCCATCTAACAAGTCAGGAGAAAAAGTACTTCTTTACTCAGTGAAATGTGAGTCGTGAATTGAATCAGATTATCATTGGTCTGTGCTAAAAAAATTTAGTCATGTCAATCATTAATGGATTAACTGAAAAAGTTATTAAGGTACAGACAGATATTGTGGGTGCCTTCTTCTGGAACCTGCAGCAAGAAAGCTTAAATTCCTATTTGTGAAGAGTCCTTCTGAAGTCCCTCTACAGAGGGAAATCATGCCAAAACATAGGAAGTTATGTTGTAAAATGTGAGGGATAATAATTCCTTATTACATATATGAAATAGAAGTGAAACTATTGGGGAGATAAGGTAGAAGTGGTATTTTTTAATAGAAAAAGAGCAGACAAAAGCAGTTCTGACACAGACCAAGCAAACATTAAGTTTATTAAAGCTTGAGAATAATTACAAATGTGCTGAAAAATTAGAGAAAGGAGAGACGACAGGTTTCGAGGGCCTCTGGAGTAAAGGTAAGAACAGCGTCTTTGTAACAGTAGATTTGTGGGGAAAACTGTAATGTGCCATAGAATAATGTTTTTCACAGTTTAATTAAATTCAGCTGCAAAGACTGTCTTTAGAAGGAAAACTTCTGTATTCTGTGGGTTTCTCCTAAGGATCAGCATGGAGAGACTGGAGGTGGTCTGGTTACTTTTTTGAGGGTGGGAGAGTTTGCTTGTTCTAACTGTGTTTGTTCGAGCTCATTTCATTGCTTAAGGATTGTTTGATTTTATTTGGACAATTTCCATAAGGGTATTTGATGCAAGAAGAAAAAAAATCCAATTGTGGGATGCATGTGTAAGATTTATAATGTCAATGATTTTCTGTGGGTTGCTTTTACTGTGGTGTATGAAGAGATACTTTTGCAAATTATGAGTGTGCTGCCTTGACAGTTTACTTCCATTTAATTTGTTTGTTTCAGGAAATCTTGCTTTGTATGAGACGTTTGAGAGTCTGGAAAATTATCTGAAAAGTTGAAGAGGTCACTCTGGGACCATTTCATTTGGGTGATGTTCATTTTGTGTATAAATCATAAATGCTGCATTATTGTTTTATATATCCCTGTGTTTATTGGTATGTCACAACCTGGGCTGGTAAGGAAGACTTTTCTACTTTTTGAGACTGTACATAAATTCTGTCTTGAAAGATTAATCTATTTCCCTGTCATTTTTTGGGGAATACACACTGCTTGCACAACTAAGGAGTATTGTCCTCAGAGCAGCTGCATATCTGAGCAAGAGCCTTAGAAAAACTAACCATGGCTAGATTAGGATTGGCTTTTCAGTATGTTTGAGACAATTGTTGGTTTTGTGGCAGTACATGAGTGGTTTATAAATTTCTAGGTTGCTGTTCCTTGCTGATTATAGTCCATCAAAAAGATGTGCAAGTAAGCACTAAAGCAACAAGTTGACTGAGAGATACTCTTAGCCCATCTAATTTACTAACTTGAAAGTCATTTCTAGTCTGCAACGGATACTGTGTATAGGTTCAGATGGTCCTCAATTCCTCACAAATGGAATTCCAGGCATTATGCTTATGCAAATGGACCACCCTCTGTAAATACTGGTGAGCTATTTCTTGTGAAGAGATGACACCTTTCTCCTCTGCTTATGTGGGTGCTTCTGCCCATGAGACTTTCCAGGAAGGGTGGCCTTTGCTATGCACAGAATCCTGGGCATGGCACTTACGGAAGCATGGGATGCTGCACCGTGTGCACAGGGAGTCCTGCCCTCTTTAAACTATAGTCTTGTAACTATAGTGGTTCTAGACTAACACTGATCAATAAATAAAACAATAATTCTGGGGCCTGATTTTACCTTCAGAAGCACATGGTAACAATGAGCACCTCTACCTTTTAAAGCTCAAGTCATAGACTACTCGACACAAGCAAGCTGGATAGTTATTTTTTGAGATTAAGCACATGCTTCTGCCAAGCTTTCTTGAATGGAAGCCTGAAACTCAGTCTGTTGTTGCTTTTCAAAGCAGCCTCTCAGACAGGGATTTCAATTTTCTATTAAAAAACTCAGCCTGATATCTTAGTTAAATTTAAGATTTAAAAGTCTGCAACTGAAATTATTAAGTTTCATAGGGGAAGATACTTCTCAAAAATTCTCAATACAAATGCATTCATTCTGGAAAAAGTGTGCTTTTTGTAAAGATCATGTCTGATTCTGTATTAAGCTATTTCCATAGTGATGGAAAGTTAGGAAAATTATGTTTTGGTAACATTGTTGATTTTTTTTTTCTATATGCAAAGCAGAAATTAAATACATTTGTAACAGATAGGAATTGTTGCAATTTTTATGAAGCCAGAAAATGTACTTAATGCCAACAAACCAGATTTTAGATTTATTAGATATGCAAACATTATGCAGGGTTTTCTGCTGATGCAAACTAAAGCAAAAATGCTACAGGAAAATAACAATGAAAGGAAAAATTAAGTGCATAAAAATTTAACAGTAACAAATTTTAACTTTGGCAGCAAATGTAAACCATCAACGAAATTAGTTTCGATGCATGAACAGCTGTCTGTGTCTGCAAGGTCTTATTAGAAAGAGTCTTTTGCTCTTTTTTTTTTTTTTTTTTTTTTTACAAAGTGTTACATTATTTGATACAACACAACCTTCCAGGATGTCAAGGCAGAGCCCTGAGTTCAGCTGTGGATTGGTTTTTGTGCATTTTAATTTTAGTCTGGGCTCATTTTGAAGCCTGAGTTGAAGAAGTGTGACTCATCAGTTTAATAAGCAAAAGATGGATAAATGTGAAATCTGTCATACGAGTTCTTATGCATTTTTGCCTGTAGAAACTCGAGTGCTTTAACCTCTCCAGCCCTGTGAGACATTTTGGCTTGAGAGGTAGATTAGATTTTTTGTAGTCTCAAGTGGTTTTGCACTGATTATCCCCTCACATTGCTGCTCACTAGCAAGGTCTGCAAGCAGATATTAAGAGTTCATTTTTACATTTAAGTATTCCTGGATGTAATGATTCTACATCACCTCTGTTACTGTTCTCTTTGAGAGACTAGGTCTGGATTCATTGGGAATTACTGGCATTTTGCAGTAGGATATAAGCCCCTTTTCTCTATACTTTCTCTATACTTTAAGCCCCATTCTACTCTATGCTTTCAAGATGTTAAATAATTTTGACATCATCAGTTCAGTGTTTAAATCCTATCTAATGCATTATGCAAAAAGTCTGTCTTCCAGCTCCAGCAGACTGTCAGCATGAAACCAAACCTTCCTTTCCTTTGAAAATGTTTCACATCTGGATTACTATCCTACTTGAACTTAATGATTCAGCTTATTTCTGAAACTGATTTGTGTTATCATGCCAGGAAGCAAGGTCTAGTAATAATTTCCAATTTAACAAAATTATTAATTAGTTCCTGGCATCCATATGCATTATATACATACAAGCAGGTTAATACTTGGTACAAGTGAAACAACAAAATGAAATAGACACAATGGTGTTCTCTGCATAATGAATGGAAGAGTTTAAAGTGAAGTTTGTATATCATTGACAAACTGTGCATGGACAGTCCAGAAACTGGACCACTGAAACTGGAAAAATACTATTGGATTATGAATCTCATGCTAAAATATTATACCAGAATAGAAAGTATTCTTTTTTTTTTTTTTTCAATGACTGAGGGAAACAGCAATATTTGCTGATTTCCAAGCATGTATGAGAACAAATGTACTGCTTTAGAGAAGCACAGAGCTAGTATAGGTTATTCATTACATTAAATGTGCTGGGAAATATACTGACATATAATCCGAATTGAAAGGACAGTTTTCAAATCTGTTCTGTGCCCAAAAGCTCCCATTGCGACACTTCTGGTCAGGCTCATTAAACAGCTCAGTAGATAAGGTGCTAAACTCTTTCAAAAACTTGGTTACTGTTTTAATTTTTAATGAGAGGTGAGCTTCTGAAACTGGACCACATAATGAGATTCTTCTGCTCCTTAGATCTGGATGTAATCCAAAACCAATAAAAGTCACTGAACTCGGTATTCTCTGGGTCAAGAACATTCGCTTTTAATTTCCAGCTGGGTTGACATTATTCTGAAACTCATGTCTACGTGAACTTGCTAAAAAAAGAAATAAAGATAGGAAAAAAGGTCAGTACCCTGGTCCATTGGAAAAGTTTGTTGAGTGTTTTCCAGAGAAAAACAGTATGGAAGACTAAGAGTGATTTTGAGATTTTGTTGGAAAGAAGATTTTTTTGGTTTACAGCATGGGTTCAGCAAGACAACTGCATTTCATGTTAACACTTAGACAATACATGTATGAATTACAAGAAATGTGCTCTACTCATACCCTTGTGATTATTTCTTCTACTGTGTTTCATTCAGCATATACAGTTCTCATGCAAAGCCAGTGACAGACAGTCACTTGTTTTTCTTGACTAATATTAATCCCATAATGATGTACAGGAGTTACAGGTACTGAATGCACTTTAATGACATCAGAAGTTGAGTTGACCTGGTGCCACCAATATACAGTGTCATGCTCTAAGAAAAAAATACAGAGTAATTCCAGCCACAGACACCTTCCCAGGCATCTGTTATCTGGCACTCTGGGGTGTTTTATGACGTTTACAGATTTTTAAGTTTGGAAGAGAGGCCTTCAGTCTGACATTCTGCAGAGATTCTAAAATGACTATAGCAAAGAGAATTAATTCTACAGAAATTACTTTAAAGAAATGTGGTTGGAATGCTGAAGTTTCTCAGGCCTTTTATGAGGTCTTAGATTTGTTGTTTTATGCCAATAAAAATTATAGGCTTGGCTGCTGATTTACATGTGCAATATTACTGTCATAACATATAACTTGTTAGACTTTAGTGGAAATATCTGTGGCTGATCTCAGTGATATTTATTCAACTTAACATGCATTGGAAGGCTGGCTCGTACTCCCTTTTGAAAGTTTACTATATGCAGTAGTAGGACAGCAGCTGTAAGGACATGGTTCTTAAAAGACAATGCAATTTTTGGAGGTTATATGTTTGTTGGATTGTGGTGTGTCACCGTGATATTTGGAAATGTTATATGTGTGATTTAAAGGAAGGATAAAACAAGTAACTTTAATGCATAAAAAGCAAAATTCTTATCACCAGAGAAAAGTTCCTTGGTAGCTTGCACGGTTGCATCATGTGAGAATCCATGTTTTGCAAACACTGTGTTTTGATAAGCCTACTTTCCAAAGCTGAAATAAAATATTTATGCACATGATAAATTTAAATTCTTGGCATTAATCATGAATTCCTAACTGTTTTTAAATCACCACATCATTTTTCAACTTTACTTTTTTTTTTTTTTGCTGACCAGTCACCTCAGAGAAGTTAAAATTTAGACTCTGGCAGAAATTCTTTTTCCAGAACCATGCCAAAATTCCACTGCTGTCACACAAACATGTATTTAGATGACTTGCAAAAGTGCCTGCAATGCTCAGTAATTTTTCTATTATAGATAAATCCTCTCTATTTTAGAACAAAGTAAAGCACTTTTCAGCAAATGATTTTTTTTGGAACATGGACCAGAATACAAACCTCCTGCCTCCAAGGTCAAAAGCCTGTCAGGGTCTGGGAATATTTAGCACTACAGAGACCTTTCTTGGTAGAAATGGAGGAGACCCCTCTATAAAGCAAGGAGTCATAATCCAAGAAACACCACATTCTAGTGCCTGCTCTGAATCTACCAAAGAGAAATATGAAACAGACTCTCTCATATCACAGGTGAAAGGGATGATGTAAAGAGGAACATATGGAAAGATAGAACTTGATTTATACCTTTTTTCTGCTTTTATTTAAACCTCCATAAGTAAATGATTTGAGTTTTGCCAGGAGGAAAAGAAAAGTTCTCTCAAGCTGGAACAATTATCATCTATAAATCAAACATGTAAACAATTCTTTCTAATCAGTTTTTCTACTTGGTGGTCAAAGAGAAACCCCCAGCCTGTTTATGTATCTTGGCTAAAGACAAATTTTGGATTTAGATTAGGATACTTTTGTCTACTTGCCATAGAAGTAACCAAATTCACCTAATTTTCAAATAGAAATGTATTTTGTAGAATATTTATTCTTATACTTTGTTAATATTAAACTACATTATATGAAACATGCAGCTGACTTTAGTGTACTGTTGACTGTAATATATGAGAAGTCATTCTACACAGACTAAATTTAATCAGAAGTGTGTTACCAATCTGCTCCTGTATCTATTACTAAGTGTTTCTAGAGCAGGGAATGTGATTTCTTACAGACACTGGAGAGTGCTGCTTAATTATTCATCCTGTAATTTAATTTCAAAGCTTGTAATCATTTAACTGTTTAAAATGGAATTTGCCACTGAAACAAGCCAAGAGGAACTAGAGCATTAGTTAGCACTCACTCATTTTAGTTTCAGTGTAGCTTGATAACTGGCTCATTTCATGCACAGTTCCAGCAGGCCTCTGGGACAAGGCACATATGATATTGATTATTTTGGTTCAGCTAGAGTAGGTAAATTTCCATGTATGAGTGGAAATGTTTATTTCCTGAGATGTGCCATCTTTATTTTGCCTATTTTTTTTTAAATTTATTTATCAAGATGTTTCCTATAAATGAGAAGATACACTGTGCTAAAATATGTTATTTGCAATACACCTAGTTTGTGTGGTCCTACTAACACAAAACAGAAGGTCTATGACTTGAAACAAATATGTGCACAGGAAATGAATAAAACACTTTCTCATGCTGTCAGATACACTTCAGAAATTAGTACTTAGCATGTTACAGCAAGTGGCCTCTGTATGCCCAATATTTCTGCTCTAGCATAGTCAGAGAAGTTGGAGCAGTACATGTTGTCTGTGCACTTGACATATGACAGTACTTGGTGTCAGCATAAACTAGTGACAAGTAACTGTCCTTTAAAGCATCTGTGTTTGTCTCCTAAGATGTCTTACTGTAGGCCATAGCTCTTTGGTGTAACCTAGTTCCCTTTTTACAGGGATCTGCTAGGAAGTATGAGGGGATGTGATGGGACAAGTATTCTGATGCCACTAGAGAAGAGCATTCAAACTTTGCTTGCACTAAGACTTATATTAGGAGACGTATTCTCCCTCCTTCATCTGAGACTACAGTAAGTCAAGGCCTATTTCACTATAGCTAGTTTGCCCATTGCCATTACTGTTGTTAGTTGGGCAATGTTGTAGGGTCTCCCATCTTAAGGGAGAGCAAACCCAAAGTAGACGTTACTTCTCCATGGTGTGTGGAACATTAGTCCTCCAGGGAGAAATGGCCCACTCCAAGGGGGAAAGCGCTCCAGGCTGGGACTTCCCACTCAGTGTGTGAACATCAGAGTAAGCTGGACTGCCTTGGACCCACATGCATTGCATTGGGCACCTTCAGGCATCCTACCCATCTTCGCAGCTCCCTGTCAAGTGTTTGTAAGGCAATCATTTCCCCATGTACCTGTCCTGTTTTTATGCCTGCATGGACATGCAAACCCCTCAAAGCTTTGGCTTTGAGTTTGGCACTAGAGAGTTTTTCTCATCCAGGGGTTGGAAGAGGTAAATCTGGGAAACAGGGAGCCCTCCAAGAGACCTGAATCAAAGATGTGAGTTGTGTGTTCTTCCTCTGATGTGGCTTCAGTGTCCTTTGCAATATGATGTCTTCAATTAAATGTTCAAAGAACATTCTCCAGATCTCTAAATCAGAGAGTTAAATGTACTCTTTAATGTAGATATCTTGGCAAAATAATTGAACTCTTCAACATTTTTGAGATAACTGGAAGGCCAGAGTTTGAATTAGGTATGTACAACTGTGCAGTATTCCAAAACAACGGTGCAGTAGTCCCTACACCGAGTGTTGAAAGTACAACAAAATGATGAGGAGTACAATATGAAATCTTTCTGAGGCCAATTTCTCTGCATCTCTTCTGTGATAGAAGGGATAAATCTTTCCATTTAGAGAAAACAAATCTTTTGAGAACAAATTTGTTGAAATAATCATATCCTGTAACATAAACACTGCTTTTAGTTTTAGGAGAAATAAATAGGAATAATTATTTTTATACTATATGCTGAAGCTAAATTTGAATAGACATTAAGTCCTTTAGCTTTGACACTAATATTTAAAAAAAGAAATGTGACTTAAACTTCTTGCCATTTTTATTCACCTTATTTTAGTAGCTGATATTTATTACTTTATTTTATGTTGAAGTTTCTTTAATAAGCCAAAGCTTAACAGGACTCTCAGCAG
>NW_010326468.1:39760-57339 GCF_000700745.2 Antrostomus carolinensis
GAGAAAACAGTGTATCCCAATTTAGAAGCTCATTTGAGAGCATTTTTAGGATAACAAACTGCTGAGTGCCCCCTCAGCAAGTTTGCAGATGACACCAAGCTGAGTGGTGTGGTTGACATGCCTCAGGGACAGGATGCCATCCAGAGGGTCCCGGACAAATTCAAGAAGTGGGTTCATGTGAACCTATGAGGTTCAACAAGGCCAAGTGTGAGGTCCTGCACCGGGTTGGGGCAATCCCTGATATCAATACAGGCTGGGCAATGAAGGCATTGAGAGCAGACCTGCTGAGAAAAACTTGGGGTTACTGGTAGATGAAAAGCTGGGCATGAGCTGTCAATGTTCACTCACAGCCCAGGAAGCCAACCATATCCTGGGCTGCATTAACAGAAGTGTGGCTTCTTTTTGATTCAGTCACATTTTGTATGGCACAGGTTAATCAATCATTTTCAGACCTATTTTGTGCTATACAGAAGTGGATAGTTCTTAATGAAGACAGATGTTTTTGCACTGTTTTGGAAACACACGGCTTTTATATTTTTAATGTTATCTATAACAGCCAAAAGAATGTCAGAGATAGTTCAGTAACTAAAATAATGTGCAGTAATGTGTAGTTTGGTCAAAACTCTTGCTATGAGTACTTAAGTATTACAGAACTCTCTTTTTAATTTAACATAAGTGTTTGGACAGAAATAAGCATAAACGTACTGTCTGCTTAAGCACAGCAGCATTCACACAAAATATTTTTAATGGTATTTCATTGCACATGTCTCATGATCATTTGTTTTCCTGAAGCCTAGTTAATAGATTCTCATCTCTACATTCCAAATTGAAGCAAGAGGAACACCGCTGAAATTAATACAGCATCACCTCTGCAAAACTAAAAGGAAAAAACAGAATCTGATACACACATTTTAATTGTCACCTGGGGAGTTTTGTAGCCATGATGTGAAGATGTATTGTTTTTTAAAAAGAAACAGATATCAGTACTATTTCCATTGTGAAACTCCAAGACAGACATACAAGGCAGGGCTATGTTACTACTGCTAATTTATTTTATATAACACATAAATTAATAAGCCGTACTTTATTTGTTGTTCCTGATCTTCTGGAAGAGTGGCACTATAGTGGATAAGCCAGTTCTGCCAGTTCATTTTAGCTGAGCAGGTTAGATCTTCCACTGCTGTAAACTGACAGCAAAGTGGAGAAATAAAATTTTATGCCCACCAACATTTCTTCTACAAGCTTTTTAACAAGTGTCAGGCAATCTTCCATATATTGGCTCAGAACCTCCGGGGATTTGGCTGAATTCTTAGTTTATGTGTGGGATTAGCAAAATAAAACCACTTTTGAGAAATCTCATCTCTCTAAGGCCATAAGTGATTACACCTTTTTTTATATACCTGTGGTTATGTATAGAAGAACATCTAAGAAGAGAGATCTAATGCTTGAAGGACAAATTCTGTTCTCTTGGTTCATCAAGTGAATAACTTTGTTCTTTCTAATTTTTACTTTTAACATTTGCATTTCTCATTTTTCAGCAAATTCTCTCCTTTTGATCCATGTAACTAGACAATGCAAAGGGGATAATTTTGAAGTAGATTGGGAATATTCTGCAAAGTGGAAATAATTAGCAATGAAAATTTCGCAAAGTTTTCATGTAATGAATGGTAGTTAGGAATAGTTCCCCAAGTGTGGACACCACACTAGGAGAATGAAATTACATTAAAACAGTGTCATATCAGATTTAAACAGTTCTGGTTTGAACTGAATTGGTTTCTTAAAATATTCTACACAGAATTAATATTTGCCATTAAATATTTTGTTCAATTGCCCATTTGGTAGTTGTTTGGATAGCAAAGGGAACAATATTGAATAAAAACTAACAGAAAGCAAAACACAGTCCAAAACCCTCACATTCACTTAATCCTACGAACAATGTTAGTTTAACAGTGATATTTCTCTTTTATAATATAGGAACAAAGGAACACAAAGGCAGCATATTTATTAAAGTGTACCTAAATACTGCATACATCCATGTGTTCATAAGTATGCAATTGGCCTTTGAAACTCACTGCCACAAAGCCAAGGGAAAAGACTTTGATAAACTTTTTAAAGGAGCAAAACAATCTCCAAACTGGATAATTTTAAGATGTTAGTTCAATTATATTCAGACATCACAGTGACTGTAATGTTATATCCACTCCCCAAACTTACCTATACAGAGAATATCCTTAAGCCTCTGAAAAAATTACTTTTCTAGTACAAGGAAAATATTTCTCCCTTCACACAACATTCTAGAGGTTTATCTCTAAAAGAGCTGACAATGACTACTGTCATTGAGACTGACAAATTAAATAAATATTTAGATCACCTGATATGGCAAATTCTTCACTGTCAAGATAGCTATCTGTCAGAATAGTTACACTTCTTCATTTGATCCTTTACATTAAAAATGAGAGCAAATTACAGTGCTAAATATAACTTTTCAATGATGCAGCCATGTATACAAGTCATATAGATTGCAGTACATTCAACCATCTGAACACATGTTGTCTATACAGTGCTATGAGCACAGGCACACAGTAGAACTTGAATTCCTGCTTGGTTAGTGTCATGCTGCCTGGGCACAAATCTGTGCTCGGGCTCAAGAGCCTGGAAGATCAGGAGCCTCCATCACTGCTCAGCCTGAGTCTGGCCACAGATGCTCTTTACACTGTCTGGTGATATCATCCAACTAATGTCAGGGAAACCAGCAAGCCAGGAGTTTCTTCTCAGAAAATCTGCTACCTTGTGCAACAGGGAAAGGCTGCTGCAACAGAAATGTAGCAAAGCAAATGCACAGGATATGCAGAGACCATACTGATCAATGAACAACTCTTGGAAGCCCCTGTAAAGAATACACAGAAATAAACAGAACCAATGCAACCTGTAAATTGTTTTAGTAAAAACTTCATGACAGTAAATGCCAGTAGTAAAGAAATTCTAGAAAAAATTATATCGAATGGACAGTCATAAAAGAATAGCATAAGAAAAAAATATTTAACTTTTAATTTATATTTTTTCCCTTTTCTCCCCAAATTCCACTGCAGAATATTTGCACACTATATGTTATGTTTTCACTACATCTCTCACTAACTTTAAAGGACACCCCCAGAACGTCAACATACAGTAAATCATCCCGTATGAAGCTCCAGTCCCAGCTATTACTAGACAAGTATCACATATTAGCACACCTTTGCCACTTTTTTTTTTTTTTTAAGAATAAATTCTAAGAAAAGAGAATTGAAGAAAAAGAAAGATTTGTTGAATTTTATTTTTTTGTAGTTATGCTTCTCCTTGGATTAAGACTCTTCTAAAAGTCTGTCAGGTACTGCAAACCTTCGGACTTTTAATCTCTAACACCTGGGGGTATTTCTGCCCACGTAACTACAGTTGCTGGATTGAAGATGGCTGCACCTCCCACCATGTAAGTGCAATGCTTAGTCTACTGAAGAATTCAGCACACACTCGATAGTTTTGCTTTATCTTCAGGTCTGAAGAGCTGAATCTTTAAGATTCAGATTTCATTTTGTAAAGACTAATTTTGTAAGCTTTCTCCTTGTGAAGACCTGAACATTTCAAACTGGATTGGAGGAAACTGAGGCAGAATTTGATCCCTGAGTTTGGAAAGAAGGCATATGAGATTTCACTTTTACTCTTTTTCAAGAACTGGCAGTACTGCAGCTAAAGGCAGTGACAATTGCTAGAGGCCATTCTGATAATTTCCTCCAGGGAGGTTTCCTCCAAGTACAGTTTACAGTATGACCTACAAAATGTAGCTTGGTATTGGAAAGGATGACAAGGACACAGATTTTTCAAGGGTACCTACAGCACAGTCAATGTTAAACTTGCTGCTTACCATTTGCTTTCAGGTTTATAATCAAATTTATAGTGTTCTCATCGCTTCCAGTAGTTTAGTCTTTAATATAATTAGATGTAGTAGTTAAGCTGTTTGATATTATATAATGTAGCAGCTTTTCTTTAAGCTATATTTTTAGGCAGACAAAACAAATTCAGCTTTTAGCCAAACATGCAGAATTCCCACAAGACCATTCAAGTTATACTCAGAGACATGCTAGCAGCAAATTGATACTGTCCTTCACTAAAGTCTTTTTGTGTTTTTCAATGCTTGGCATAAGCATTCCTTGTAATGCAAAGCACATACCCTTGGGTGTTAGATGCATATGGAAGGATTTTCTCCATATAAAAGGAATTGGAGTCCACATAGCTGAACAAAAATCTTCCTGGTGTATGTTTTCCTACTCAATGGTCTGAAGATTTGTATATGCCTTTTGGATGGGCATTGCTATAATGGCAGTATGAAGAAACTATGGCACAATAGGAACATCATAATAAGGAGCAATACTACTTAAAACTAAACACATAGCACAATGCTAATTTGTCCGTATATTCTTAGTAGCTGCTGACAATTTAGCTGAATCAACATTAGCAATACTTATTCTAAGAAAATATTAAAATGATGTAAGAATTACTCACTGGATTCCAGATTGAATCATAGTTCTGGTTTTAAGCTTTGATTCTGCTGGATGATAATCTTTCCTTCAGATATCCTCCATAGAAATATCTAAAGAAAAGATGTGGAAAGGCCTCTCAAACTTCAGCTTACTGCTCCTGCATGAGGAGATAAGGCACGTCTCTTTTAAAGTTCTTCCGCTGTTGGTGTCACACTCAGCTCTGCCTTTAGCTTTTATGTACAATGATCATATGAGAGCTGTACTGCCAGTGGCTGGATGCAGTCAGAAGTTTTAATGGACGTGGGTTTCCATCACTTGGCTACCATTGTGGCTGCTATTGTTGATTACTGTGATTAATACTCTTCTTCAGGTGTCCTTCAGAAGGTAGATTTCATAGGCTCTGTCTTAACAGTGTGAACCATCCATCTCAGCTGTTTCAAGCCTAATTGTGTGGATGGTTTTGTGTTTTGTCATATTGCTTTATTTCAAGATTATTTTAATTTCAAGGCAGCACTACTTACAGATAGCTGTTATGACACAGTGCTGCTGTCTTCAAGTGCAAGGATGCTTTGTCTAACTGGGCATTTTCCATTGACTAGCACCCAATGCTGCTTGTCTTTCAAACATAGTAATTTAGGGCTTGTGAAGGCTGAGGGCTTGACAGCTATTTCAGCTACAGTCCTCCCTCGACAAGAAGACAGGAGAAAAGGTTTTACTCTCACTGCTTCTTCAGTAGGTCTCAAAACTGGGAGAAAATATTATTGTGGCTCCATCTGCATTCACTCTTCTGCTTTTCTGGAGCTCTGCTCTTACTGAAACATGAAGTGCTAAATAAAGAAAATCAAACTTCTGCAAGAAATTTATGCCTGTTCTCTTAAGAGAGTATCTACTCTCCAACAGTTAGAAGTAAGATAATACATAAACAGAGCATGTATGCAAGTTCATTTTCTGCAATTAATTACAAAGCAAGTAAGTATTCAGGTCAGTGTAATGACAGTGAAACTCCATAGTCCTCCTACCATCACAGTGAAGTGTCATAACATAGTAATACATCGCCAGGGTATGAAGTCTTGCTCATGTGTTCCTGCCACAGGGATTTTTTTGCTGCCACTTCCAAGAGCTTCAATATACTCCATAGGAAGTCTTACATGTGATAATGAGGAACAAATAGCATTTTTGTAGTTGCTAATACCTAGAGCTATACAAGATATGGAGGAGGATGGTGTGATTTGTTTTCCACAACATGAAAGTCATAATCCATGAAAGTCACAAAAAATGCCTGTGGGTTTGGTTAGGAAATGTGGAAGAAGATAAATCTAATTATTAAAATAAAAACCTTCCCTCAGTTTAAAATATTGCTTACTTTCTTCATAAGCAGTCATTCTTTTGAGAGAAAACAATTTCTGAAAAACAGTTATTTTTACTAGTAGCTTTAGTCAGGTTTTTATCCCAGGTTCCTGCATAGAAAAGTTCTTGCTACTTACACTGTGAATGCTGCAAAAGCCGAATCCTTGTTGTACAGTTTTCACATTTCCTTTGAAGTTTTATTTTTTTACAAATATCTAATTTTTACATTCAGTCCAGTCCTGCAGCTACTATAAATAATTTCTTAGCCCTTAAATACATTGTCTATGCTTTGAACCAAAGTTAATGTTTTCTCTTACATTTCTTTTTTCTTCTGAAAAAGCTTCTAAAATAACTTTAATGATTCCCATCCGTAGTTCCCCTCTGGACTTCTTCTACTTCAGACATACAATTTAGCTAACTAGAGAATTGGGCATAGTTAGAAAACTCAAAATAAGGAAATAAATATGCACTGTTATCCTTAAGAAGAACATTTTATTGAGGTAGAAAGAGAGATAGAAACTTCTTTTCTAGTACCTAAAGATCCACCTGAACACTCCTGGTGTTGTATCCGTTTCTCCACAGGGTGCCACTTCAGCCTTGGTCCTATGAGAAAGGAACCTGTTTTGAGCACATCAGTGCTGCCCTTGAAAGTGTACCTTGTGGTTCATCAAGTATAGATGTAAAACAAACTTGTCCACCAAAGGAACCTCTGAAGTACACCAAGTAACTAACATACATAGACAGACCATATGTGATCCACACTACCAGGTGCAGCCACAGCCTGGTTAGCTGGGCAGGGAAAGGTTCCTTTGGGTAGGTATAGATCTCTTTTACCTGCTTTTCTCCTTGCAAACATGCCCTTGTGCCTCCCTCTAGTAACTTGGATCATTTAATAGATTGCATTTACTTGTGATAAAGATGCAGCAATTCTAAATTATCAGCTCCTGCAATCACAGAATCACAGAATGGTAGGGGTTGGAAGGGACCTCCAGAGATTAACTAGTCCAACTCCGCTGCCAAAGCAGGTTCGCCTAGAGCAAGTTGCACAGGACTGCATCCAGGCGAGTTTTTAATATCTCCAAAGAAGGAGACTCCACAACTTCTCTGGGTAGCCTGTTCCAGTGCTCTGTCACCCTCACAGTAAAGAAATTTCTCCTCATGTTTAAGTGGAATCTTCTGTGTTCCAGCTTTTGCCCGCTGCCCCTTGTCCTATTGCTGGCCACCACTGAAAAAAGTCTGAGAGAGTGAGCAACAGAAGCTTACCTTTCAGAACAAGAGGTTTCAGTCTTAAACTCTACAAATAAATTTATTGGAAGTGTTATTATTCAAGGAGGAATAATATGAAGTTAGAGTTAAAGTTCTACCTTTGAGTTCTACCAAAGGTAGATATAATGTCAATTTACATCAACAATTTCACTTACATCTGCCTATGTTTTCAGTTCTACTGATTTAATAATGCATACTTTTAAAAAGGGAAAATGCCATTGACTTCAAAGAACCTTTGGCTCAGACCCTGTGTGAGAAACATTCTGAAAATGTAAATACTATTTTATCAGCTGAAACATGCTGCATTCCACAGACTAATGTGGTATAAGTTCACAGGAGAGTATATGCCTTCAATCAGACCACATTTCTTGAAAAGTTCTTGTTCTTTTAAAATGAATATAAGACTTTCACTGCACTAAGGTCAAATGGTCTTATTTCTAATATTTTAACATCCCTAGAGCTATTTTCTAATAATAAAGGTTTGCTTCGATTTTCCTTGTGGAATCCCTTCTGAACTGTGATCTTTATGAGTGTTCTCTGATTTCTATCCTCATATTGGCTCAGAAGTACTTCTTGCAATAATCCCTGACTTTTCAGGGACTCAGTTGAGAACAAAATCTAACTACTCAGTCTCTGCACCAAATACAGATAAGCTGGTTCAAGTACCAGAAACAAGACAGACACACAATGAAAATTAACCTGAGGAAAACTGTTACATGGTTATACTGCTTTGGTACCCAAAGTAGTTTAGGCAATGTGAGCTCTACATCTTCTCATTGCAGACTAGATCCTACATCATTAGTCTGTGAGCCCTGACAAATGGAGAAAATTCCTGTCAAGACCTAGAGAAAGACCTCCAAGAAAGCACCAGGCTGTTGAAGATAATAGTGCAGTAGACACAATCACTGTTAACACTGTAAGTACTAAACTCAGACAAATAATAGTAAGACTATTATGTTTCTTATGACATCCTAGGGGATGGGACCAGTAAAGATCAGACTTTTATTACAAGTCAAGATGAGACTTTTATTACAAAACATATAATTTTAACACATACAGCAAGAAACTATTTATGTTCTTTAGACCTTACAATTAAAATGGTCATAAGAAGGAAGGGTTAGAGAAAGGCAGTACTGTAAGCCATGCTATTTCAGATGAAGAATCCAATATCGATACAGTAACTAATACTAAAGTTGGGTTCCAGTCTCCTAAGTTGCAGGCTGATGTGTTAACCATAATACCGGCCTTCTGTCTTTCTGTACTTCTAAAAACTAAACAGTAATATAAGCAAATTCTTAACTACTTTGTAATATTTTTTTAAAGTACTAAACTCCAATATCTTGAGTAGATCTTATCATAAATCATTATACAACTTTTAATGTAATGTCAGCTCACTGCAGATCTTTTTACAAAAAATAGCTGTGTCCCACATAATGAAAACAGCAATATTCTTAACACAAACTGTATTTCCCAAGCTTATGTAGTACTTAATGCTACAGATATTTCTTAGAATTTGATATCACTTATCATGCCTTAGAATAAGAGCAAGGTCTAGTAGTTAGTTACCACTTCTGTTTGAAAGGATTCTGCTTTAAAACAGAAAGTGTAAAAGAAACAGAAAGTCTTCCCTCATGATTTTATCATAAGCAGTTTACTGCAGTTCACAGAATCACAGAATCACAGAACGTTAGGGATTGGAAGGGACCTCAAGAGATCATCTAGTCCAATCCCCCTGCCGGAGTAGGAACCCCTAAATGAGATTACACAGAAAGGCGTCCAGGCAGGTTTTGAATGTCTCCAGAGAAGGAGACTCCACAACCTCTCTGGGCAGCCTGTTCCAGGGCTCTGTCACCCTCACTGTAAAGAAGTTTCTTCTCAAGTTTAAGCGGAACCTCCTGTGTTCCAGCTTTCACCCATTGCCCCTTGTCCTATCATTGGGCATCAATGAGAAGAACCTGGTGCCATCCTCCTGACATTCACCCTTTACATATTTATAAACATTAATGAGGTCACCCCTCAGTCTCCTGTTCTCCAAGCTAAAGAGACCCAGCTCCCTCAGCCTTTCCTCATAAGGGAGATGTTCCACTCCCCAGTTAAGTACCAGTCTTCCTTTTGCAAAGCCATGAGTGTTAAGATTAACCAAAAACATTTGCTTAAAATAATCTGCTTCCTTAACAGATATGGTACTGTAGAGTTAAGAAGGATTTTAGAGCAAGGAATAGCTCATTCACATAGGGCAAAATCTGGTGATTCATTGTGGTCCTAGGCAGTTGGATACCTTTGAAATACAGAATCTGATTTATCTTCTCCAAACAAGCCCAAATTCTCTGAGTTTGAAAGATTTACCTTGTTTTTCTCATCTTTTGTTGCCATTAGTGGACTAGGCTATTTTCCTATAGCTCATTCGAGTTTCTTAAGAATAAGATAAAGGAAACAAATGCAGAGTCCCCCCCTTTTTTTTTCCTGCCCACTCTGTGTGGGGTGCCAGCAAAATTTTTTACTTTCCTCTTTAAGTATCAGATATCACTGAGAAAGGATGAGAAACACCAAATCCAGAAATATTACATCAGTGACAAAAAACTCATGCCCCATTTATCAGGTTGAAAATATGTTTGATAGGGCAGCTGCAATTTATGTATTCAGGCCCTAAAGAACAGATAATGTGGAATACTACTTTGATATTAACGGACAAACTTCTAAAAGCCTCTACTTACATGTAATCTTCAAGGAAATGCCCTTGAAAAATGCATCTCATATAAAATCTTGATTATGAACCTGTTGCAGCTGATTGAACAGGAAAGGGTGCTCTGGCTGGAAACTATGAATTAAAAAAAATTCAGCAAAAAAAGGTAAATTGTTTTTTCTCATGAAGGGCAAATGTATGCAGCTACAGAGGATATGGCCATGCCCTTGGTTGGAGAACATATCAGTGGCTAATTTCAGGTGCAAAGGCTTATTTTTCTTACTATTGAACGTAACGAAAAGACTCCTGTGGACTGTAAAAAAATGTAGTTTTAACTTTCTATTTTTGTTAGATAATAAGCATTATTATCTAATAATAAGCATTAGATGGTGTTCCTTGGCACAAACATCAAGTACATTTGTGTAAATACCCTTGCGTGTGTACCTATGCTGATTTGAAGGTAAAAGCAATTTACTGCAGCAATCCTTGAAATTAATACAATTCATAATCTATATAATATTTCATTATTAAAATAGATACATTTGGACTAACCACAAAATTATTAAGCAATTTTTTTACATTTACTCACCTGCTATTATCTAGATCAAAAATTTAAATCTTATGAAGTAGGAATAGAAAATTGGACATAAAAAAATAAAGCCAGGAAAAAACCACAACATATCTCCTTTAAATTATGGGTTGTAGTATATCCAATTATGTTGAAAGGATGCTACAGTTTCCAAGTTATATACTAAGAAATGCAGAAATGTCAGATTTAACAGATAAAACTAGCTACAGTGACCTCATTTATGCATTGCAACAGGCATGCCCACTACCAGAAAAACAGTAACAGAATCCAAGTTTCCAGGGTCTCAGTCCAAGGAGTTACCAAAACAAAATGCTTTGCTTTCCAGTACCTTGTCCAGCAATGAAACAGGAATGCTGCAGAAGAAAGAATAAGCAGTCTTATCTTTAGAAACTATGACAATGGAACACAAAATAAAGTTGTGAAGACAAACTCTGGATTTCCTCAATCTGGGAGCTGAAAACACTCTTCCACCCCTTCAACCCCATCATCTTTACTGAGTTTTGGAAATTGATGAGTAAAGAGACCCCAGCCTTCACCTCGAAACCAAATAATCTCACTTTGCCTGAGAAACTCAGTCTCTAAACTGGTCAGTCTTTTTCAAGATGGCTTTGTTTGGCCTTATGAATCCAAGCTGCTCAGTGAGAGGAAGTGTTCCAAGGTGCTTCTGCTGGGGCTCTCCCTGGGTTGGTCACTAGGGCAAACTCCTGTAATATGCTCACCAATGCTTAGGTGTGAGGAACCCATGCTCTCCCATTTCCTACAGAGAAATCCTCTGGCCTTAACGGTACTTGACCAAAGGCAGATCTCAGTGGTTGCTGCCTGATGGATCATTCCTGTTCCTCACTACAACTATTCACACAGGACCTGGCAAGTGCTCTACCTGTAATGGGATCACTGCAGAATTTTGGGGGAGAAATGTGTATGAGAGAAATGCCTAAAATTTTTAGATCCCAAGAAAGCAAGGCAGTACTAGCTGACAGCTTACATTACTGCATCACTGTTTGCAACTGAGATAGACTGACTTAGTCGTGGATTTTAACGTACATTGTTAAAGATACAGCAAAGAAATTACATTAAAATCCTTCTTAATTTATGTTCATATTAATGTGTTTTAGTCTTTTTTAACATTCTATCTTTTCTCATTACTATATATACTGTTCATATATACATGGTGTAGGGGCTGGGGGAGTGTTGTTTGTGTGTGTGAAAGAAAGCCAGAGATGTAAACATACAAATGTGTAGTATGTATAGTGTCCATGTCACCTACATTTCTCTGCATTTCATTAAAGTTTAGAAGTAAGATCTCCTGAAGCACTCTTGAAGCATACTAATTCCATCTAAAGGCTATTACTGAAAGTCAAAATGTTGCAGGCTAATGTCTGACTCAGTTGCCATGCTTACAGTTATAGCAAGAGGAAGAGAATATTAATTTACTTTTGGCAGTGTGTTAGTTCCTGGGGATCTTTTTAATCTTGTACAAATATCCTGCAATAAAAAGTTCCTGCTAACTTTATTACCAAAGGACAAAGTAATTAAAGAGAAGGTCAATGGAAAAAATCTGCAAATCTTTGATGTTAAAATATGTATCACCATTCCTCTGGATTGTGTTTTGTGTAGTTTAATTATATAAATCTAATTTTAAAACAGTATTTCCAAAAAATTTGAACCTATTTTTCTAGATTAGATTAACATCTTCAGAATATATGTTATTTAGACAAAAGAAGGGTAGTATATGCTAAGCTTTTAATTTAAGGAGTACAGTTTAAGGAATTGTCTATAAACCAGTGCAAATTATATACTTTACCCTTGCAAAAAAAAAAAAAAAAAAAAAAAAAAAGTTTCTCTGCACTCCCAGGGCTTTCAGTTGTCACCTCCAGAACTGTTGTAATACCCTTATAGAGACTAAGGATAGGAACACAACAGGTATTTTGTATTTAACATTTCACTTTGATTAGCTACCAACCTCATCACTGCCCTGGGCCCATGTCTCAGCTATTTTGTTCACTAATTTAAGGCACCCAATGCAGCCCACATTTTTATTGAGAGTGAAGAAGAAAGTGGAAGGCCAGTGATTTGTTCAAGCCCAAAGAGTGCATCTAAGGCAGCAGCTGGAACTAGAGCTCACAACCCCCCCTCGAAAACCAAACAGTAGACCAAACTGCAGTGTTCCTTGCAGTAGAAAAAAAAAAGGCAAAAAAGCTTTATAATTGAACAAGGACTATTGTGCATATCAGTTTGTTGTTATTAGTTTAAACTTGCATCTTATTGCCAGACTTTCAGGCACCACGCCAGGCAGGAAAATGACTGCAAATACCTCAGGTAAATTTCTTGGTAAACTGCCTCTTGAAAAATTGCTCTTTCCTCCTGAAAAAACAAAGCAAAACAAAACAAAAAATCCTCCAAGTTGTTAATAGCATGGGATGTGGCTGACATGAGATGAAGCAATTGCATTTTCATTTAGATGTGGCTACCTCAAATTGCATTTTCTCTGGCTTTGACACTTTAGCAACAGATCTGAATTATGTTATGCCTAAATATTGTGAATCTACTTATCTTTTTTAAGTTAACCATGAGGTAGCTTGTTCTAATATCTTAAGAATATAATTCCATTTAAAATTAAGGAATACTATTCGTATAAAACTAGTAACCCATTGAACAGAGGAAAACATGACATAAGAACAAGAAATATGGGCATGCTGGTAAGTAGGGATATGCTCATGTTCATGACAAGTAAGGGAATCTCTAACGCTCCTGTTGGTTTTGTGTGAGAGAGGAAGAGAAAACATTGATAGCTCTCAGAATAAAATATTAAAAAGTAAATTCTAGTTTTTGGATCAAAACACTTGGCAAAATGAAAGCAAACAAAAATATAATAGATAAAACAGAGTAGTGAAAGCAGCCTGACTTCTAGATGTAGTTATGAAAACAAAGTGTTAGATATGTAATATCTTTTATTAACAGTGTGCTGTCTGAGTTTGTGTCTCAAGTTTGTGGAATTTTATGCCTCAAAAGAAACAACTTCACTATGCAGAACAAGGTAGTTGTTCTTTATTGATCTTTTTGAAACATGGAATACCTAATAACACATGGAAGTAAGGAAAAGTCTGATGTTTTCAGAAGATATGTAAGAAGAACATAGGTTAGCAAGGTCATTAGATCAAGTCCCCCGCTACTTTAAATAGCTGCTTCAGAATCTTTTCTATAAACTTATCTAGCTCATATTTAAAATAGGTGACATTGCTAGCTCCCGACAGTTACTTCTATGGAAAGCCTTGTTCAAAAATACAGGTGGTTAATGAGCCTTCCTTACATTTTCAGCCTAAATGAATGCATTCATTTTATGGCAATATTGTCTCTTAGTTAAGACTCTGTATTTTGGTCAAACTGGTAGTTTTCCCTCTTTGAAAAGTAGACTGATTTTTCATTTTCTTTACTGCAATTATGACTGGGAAAATGATAAAAATATTGTCAGCTCTGACAGAACTCAATTCAATGATGAAATAATTAGTTTTCAGAGCGTGTCAGGATTCTTGGTATATCTATTAAAATCCAAAATCTCTGCTAATTCCTCTGTTTATATCATGTGGAAATTGTTTGTTAATGACTTGGAAAAACTACAGATGAGGTGATAGTCCTGGGAAGGGCTGTTTAAACCAAGCACCGTCCCCCAGATACAGCAATTATCTTTTTTTTTTACATTCTATTTTATATCACTCATATATGTAATAGAATTCTTATGTGTAATAAAATAGTCTTTATTTTTTTCCTGTAGAAAAGAAGTGCATGCTAAAACATTTATTGTTCTTAATATTAACATTTCTAAGGATTTGTTAGGGACAAAATTTCTCTTTCTTTAGAAAGTTTCATTCAGCCAGAAAAAAATTTTTAGCTGTGACCTTTGTGCTTTAGCTGACCTTTTAGATATCTTGAGCCTAGTGTCTTGAGGTTAAAGGCTTAGGCTAAGTGTGTATTTTGTGTAGTATTTTATGTGTAGCCATTGTAAAAACTTAAGGAAGATTCAAAATGTTTGGAATCGTTGCAATATTCCATCTTAGCTGGCATTTCCTAAAATCCGAAGGTTTCGTGATCATCTCATTACTGAGATCCTGCTGAGAAGTGAAGATCTCAGTAACTAGTATCAGCTCACTGTCAGACAAAATAAGAAAGAATTTCCCAGCCAGAAATGGCAGAAAATGATACATAGGAATTCTTTATGAGAATTTTTTTTTCAATGGGAAATGTAAGATGCCTAAATGCAGATTGAGTTCACTGTGGATGGACACCCTTACTTATCGACAATTTTGCCGTGGTTAGACAAACTGATTAATGATTTCCTCTGCTTACCCACAACACTCAAATCAAGCTTCATCATCTTTTGCCAACTGCTCTTCAACCAGAACCTGATATGTTCTTTACTCCAGAGTAACTTTTGCCATAATGAGATAATCACAGGTGGTAAGAGATTTTGGAAAGCCACCTGCCACCTGTTGGTTTATGAGTCCTTTCCTTTACCTTATAGCTCCATAGGAATGCTGAACTGGACTTCATGGCATTCTGCAGGACCCAGAAGTTGAGAACATGTATTCCATGGATAGAGATTAAAATCATAAACATACATTACACTTTGGTGAACTCTTAGGTAAAACTGCAATGTCTTATACTTACTAGCTGTTCAATGAGATTCAGGGCCATAATAATGGTTTCTCCCTCTCTGACTATTAATGGGAAACAATCCATTGGTGCAAATAAGGTGGTTTCCTAAAGGTGGTTCTATACACAAATTTTGTCATAAATCTAAAATGAAGCAGATTCAGAATATTAGTTCTGTTAGATGCAGTTACAGTCTCTCTTTGGTTAGTTTCTCCGTCAGCTATTTTAGGATCAGGAACTCTGAAAAACTTTCTATTATGCATTGGTCCAGCTTTTCGATTCACTTCATCCTTTCCTATAAAACACCTACATATTTTTGCATTGCTTTTATCTGTGGTCAGAACAGCATGGTTTTATTACTTCCTAGAGAATCAGGGTTTTTTAACTAGTTAGTTATTTTAAGGACACACAGTTAAGTTTGTTAAAGCATAGCTTTTCCATCAAGCTAAAAAAGAACTGACTAGTTTTGCATTAATTCCAATAGTGATATTTACTGCAGTATTGTCAAAGCACTGAAACAAATACTATAGATGAACAAACAATACGTTATTGTTCTTGTCTTAACAATAGTTAAGACAGCCACAAGCAGTCTTAACTATCGCTCTCCAGCTGATCATACAGACTTGGTTTGGTTTCATATAAGTTCAGGCAGCAAAATCAGAGATGGCTAAAAGCACATACAGATTTGACCAACCTATTTGCAAAGAAATATATTGTGAAGAAAGGAGCAATATTTTCAGTCACTCCAGTGGTAGGATAACCTGGACATCATATATCTTCAGTGAGCTCTGATGACTTGTGCTTCCTGTCAGTCTAAAGTAATGATACATTAGACATTTACTGTCTCTGCCAACAGGTATCTCATTGAACCATGTGAAGATGACAGTATTTATCTTTTTTTTCAGAGCAGAAATAAATATTTGATGTTTAATGCAGTGCTACTCTGAACTGGGAAATGTCTGTCCACTGAGTACAAAGAGCAACTTTTTCCAGCAGGCTTTTTAAGCCTACAGTGTTGCTATCTCTCTAAGGCTGTTTTATATTAAAGCATTGGGACTCAATACCTAATGAGGAACATCTTGCCAAGAGTAACTGGACTGAGACAAGCACCCTTTTTAAGTGTATCATTTGCTGCATATTCCATAATTTCCAAGCTAGGATTCATGGCAACTAATTTTAGCTATCCAAAAATGAAGTGTGTAGTCTACATTAGATAAAGTTAATCAACAGAGAGAGGCAAATCCAAGGGCCTTTAATTTAATTTTAAAATAGGTGGAATGAATGATTGGCTCATCAGAGAGTTTCTGTAGGACGTCCTGTCTTTCTTTGATTATGGAGAGATCCTGAATGCTCTGCTTGGACTGTAAGTTTAACTGTTAGATGGTTGAAGTCAACTGGCCAAGCATCACCTTTTGGCCTTTAATAAGCCCTTTTACATTAAAATTTCTGACCAATGAGTGAAAGCCTTTATGTCCTGTAACCATAATGTGCAGTTCTTCAATGTCTTTATTAACAACATATCTGCTTTTATTGAACACACTGAAAGATAAAAGAAAAACTTATCACAGTAGGAGTGAAGTTCTTTTTATCAAAACCTTGAAATTCTCATGGTCAGAGATGTCTAAAATTTACATATATAATTCTCTCAGCTGCAAATAGTAGGAGAAGGAAGAGAAAAATCACATATTCATATTTTCATCCTTGCAGTAGCTATGTGCAGCAATATGTGGTATTCAACACATCTTGTTATGCAATAAAACTAAACTAGGAACAAGGTTCCTGCTATGAAAGAATACTTCAAATAACATGAAGCTTTGAAGCAGTTGGTTGCTCAAGTCACGACTCAGTGGTGCCTGAGCATCTGCAAGGAGTCACATATATCTATAGCAGCTGACTCATTTCCAGTTTTATACAAAGATACGTGCGTCACATCTTTGATTAATGGTACTGGTGGTGAGAAAAATAGTATTCAGGAGAAACTCTGAGGAGGTCATTGCTGCAGTCATACTCATTTGTCAGGCTGAGTCTGGTGACGTACATAATTGTTATAATTGCTTTAAATTTTCCTGATTTGAAATATCTTACTTGGGAGGCAAATTGTACAGAGTTCTCAGACACAAAGGGAAGAATCTGAGATTCCAGTCTAAGTTGAGGATTTTTCAGTATATGATAAAATTTATATTGTCCCAGTTCTGTAAAAGTGCCAAGCACAATATTTCCTAACAGCAAAACACAGTGTCAAGGATCAGTTCAGCAAGTGAGCTGCTTTCTGCCCAAAGTAAACTCTTTGCGGATGTTCTTATATGAGCAGCAAGATTGTGGTTAACAAAGAAGACATTCTGCACGGCATTTTCTATTTTGAAAAAGTATCTGTATAATGTCAAGTAGATTTTCCAGTATTTTTCTCAGCTCAACTCAATTTCCACTATCTAGCATCTCAAGGGTTTTTCTTCTGGATATCTGTACAACACTGAATACCTGTTTGGTATTTTCCATTCAGCAGCTGTTAGCTAGGAAATAACAAAAAGCT
>NW_010326468.1:57357-71758 GCF_000700745.2 Antrostomus carolinensis
ACTCTGGAGTGAGAGGCATAGGCAGAGATATCTTGGCAGTAGGACTGCATGTAGATTTTTAGTAATTACAAAGGTGAGTCCATGGCCAAATGCCAGAAGATTCCTGCTGTTTGAAATATGAAAGAGTACCTTCCAGGCAGCTGCCTGCATGTTCCTGTGCCTGCCGATGGCAGGTGCAAATTAGTGATAGATGGAAGGCATTGAATGGGCTCCACTGTCTCTTTCTTAATCAAGTTTGGGGTTCTACACACTGAGCACCATTACTTAGAAAAGATTTTTTCTTAATTAAGTTATGTTAAAATATATCCAGTTATCTCATGGCAGGATATATTTCTCAAAACAACCATTAAAGCTGAAATTAAGGCTAGCAAATCTTATTAGTTGCTTTTGTTCAGAAGTATAGGCATGGGAATGAAGAAAAATTGTGTCAGAACATTTCACAGACTTTGATTGCTGGCATCCACTAGCTTATGGATCAAAATTGTGTACAGTTAAATTTTAATGCTTATTTGCACTAATTTTAATAACAAATTATTGTTTCGAGTTAATGTGATCCAGATCCTAGAGTTTGAAGCATTAGATGGGCAAATTGTACGCTATCTCAGAAAACTTTGGTTGCAGTAAATATAGATAGATTAATCTCTGTAAAATGCTGCATATTCAGCACTGGTCACATAATCAGAGAACAATCAAAGCACAAGAAAAAAGTAGCTTTACTTGTAGTATTTCCTCGGGGGATATATTTTAAACAACACTAATACTGAGTAGACCCCATCATCTGTGCTGGCTCATTGACTTAAAAGTTAGTGCTGTTTCTCATGTGCAATGGAGCAGGAAATCAGACAGTAAACACTGTAAGAATTATCTACAATCTTAGGCACTACCTAATGCTAGCTGAATAACTAAGGATTTTGTAAATAAAATATGCACTTCAGAAATGCACTCAGGGAAAATAGCAGCCTGAAGGAGGAGAAATAGGATGACAACAGAGTGGTACACGCTGTGTTTGCTGGGATAAACAGTCTTGTTCATTTGCAAATGATGAATGAATGAAAACATTTTTTTTTTTAAGAAATATAATAGCAAATTTATATGCAAAACCAAGATTTTGGTAGTTTTCAATGAGAAGTTTTCAGATTAACTCTTCTGGCACCCCACCCCTTAAAAATATCATGTTCTTTTGCTTCCAGTCTTGATATATAGTTCTAAGAAGAATTCTTCAGCCATTTGATCTGTCATTTCTAAATGCTAGTGATTTTTCTGTTGTTTTGTTGTTTAGCAAGAGTGCATGAGGGGCATGGGAAGAATAACAACTGATTGCTATTGCAAGTATTTTAATAATATTCAGAACACTAAATTATATTCACACTTCTCCAGTGTATTGTGAAAAAAAAGAAGCTAATTTTTTATTTTCCAAGTCTGGTTTAAAGGTGGATTCTACCATTATTCTCAGTGGGAGTAAACGCTAACTGGCAGCTGCAAGCTGCTGGGGGTCCCTGGTTGAAGGCTGACAGAATAGTGGAATAAGTCCATCTTTTACCAGTCTCTGATAAATGTGAGGTTTTTCCTGTCTGAAACACATGGCTGTATCTATTGTGGATATCAAAGGTGGTGTTATTTAATAACAAATGACAGTCTGTGAGAACAAAATAGAAAGAAGAGTTAATTCTGGTGGAGGTAACAGATACAAAATTGTAGGAGACAATTACCAACTACCGTAAGGAAGACTCTTCTTCAACTGGAGTGGTTGTGAAATATGGCAAGGGAAGCAAGAGAAAACCAGATTCAAACATCAAAGATAAAAATTATACTTCTTTCAATAGAGAGCTCCAACCACATGATATTGAAACCTAGATCACTTACTACTCTACTGATTCAAATCAAGTAACTCAAATCAGTCAGTTGAGGTGATTTACTCAAGCTGAGGTACTATCCCAGAATTTCTTTCTGGAAGACAAAGATAAGCAGACATAATAATAAACATAGTATCTAGTGCAGTTCTTCCCAGAATGATGGAGACCTTTTTAGAGAAGTTAGAAAGAAAACTGTATTGCTGAAACAAGAGATTTGTCCTATTTACAGTTATCTAAATGTTTCAATCAGTCGGTCTTCTGTAAAGATAAAACCACAAGACTTCAAGATAGACCTAGAATAAAACTGTCAGAGGAAGAGAACCTGTGATTACCATTGACATCAACACATGACAATGTTGTGTGTGAGTCCTCAGTAAAAGGATGTACTGGAGTTACAGTGTATGCCATTAGTCATAAATATAACCTTGAGGATTATTCTAAGCACTCAACCACAAGCCTGTCAACAGTTCCTCTAAAAGCTACTCAATTTGACAACTGCCATACTTGTGTTGGTGTTCATTTTCAATAAGCAACATCATGAAATTACCTAAAATGTCCTCTTTATCAAGTTTCAAAGGTTTTAAAAGTAACATAAATAAAAAGTAATGAAAAGTACTACCAATACCAGAAGGAAATAAGGTGGTTTTGTCTTTCTTAACCAATCAAGGCCCTTCTCATCTAAAATAAAGCCCAGTATTCTTGACATTTCGTGAAGCAGGGTGCACTCTACTGACAGTACAATCAAAGGGTGATGAAACATAAGACTAAGCAAAAAGCCATCAAGACCTTCTACATTATGTCCATGAAGGCTACAAATTTTGCAACTCAGGCTTGCAAAAAAAAAGGAGGAATTTAAAGAGTGCTAAGGTAGGTAAAATAAATAAAGGTAAAATAGTAAAAAAAGCTAAATAACTGAATTGGAATATGAGAATGTAGTGTTAGAGGTAGCTGAATCCTGTGGATTGTAAAATACACAATATGCCTCCCTTCCTGACCCCAGCCTCTCCAGCAGATGCCACTCAGAGCTCTTTTCCTACCCACTCAGAGCTCTTTTCCTATTTGCCTGCTAACCCAGCTGGAAGTTCATTAGCAGTTCACATATATAGTCTCAGAATAAGCACACACACACAAACAGAGGATAGTTAGAGCATTTAATAAGAACATAGGATTGACAGTTAACGATCATGCACAGGGCTCAGCGAGACAAGTGTGCTAAGCAGCAGTTGGCTTACATGCCGTTGGCCCCTTTTATACCCCCTTCTATTTCCAATGCCTGGTCTTCCCTGATGCATCTTGATCCCATTTTTTTCCCCTGCCTTTGAACCATCCCTTAAACATTCCATAATAGAATCCCAAAGTAATGCTATAGTAAATCCTATACCTTTTTGCACAAAAATACCCCTCAGTCTGCATAGTGTTCTGGAGAGAAGGTTTCTTGCTTTGACCCAATTTTCCTTTTTATTTATTTTTTAAAAATTTATTTAAAAACAAGGACCATAGCCTGATCCTTCTCTTTTGGTGCTGATTTGGTGTGCTGCCTGCTCAGGTTACTTGAGCTTCTTGGCCTGTCACTGTTCCTCTGGTCATCACCTAGTCTCTGTGGTTAATTTGATTAGCTTTTAATAAGATAACTTAATGCATAGGACTGGAAAAATATCCACAAGGTCACAAGTCTACTCTTCTATCACTAGTAACAGCATCAGATATTTTTCTCCATGAACATCTTAAAAGTAAGGCTCTTTCAGTTATTGCCATGACTGGAAAGTTATTGCAAATCTCTGATGCTTTAACTGTAGAAATTTTCTTCTGATTTCCATGCTAGCCATAATAATGGCCTGTCTACACCCATTTGTTTTTCTGCCAGCATCGTCCATTAGTCTAAATTGTTTTCTTTCCCTGGTCTGCACTTCCAGCATAGAAACAGTGATGATTTCCCATTGCAGCCTTCTATTTACTGACCTAAACAACCCAAGTTCTATTAGTCTCTCCTCGTACAAAACACTTTCCATTCTCCTGATCAGATTTTAGGGTTTTATGTTTAAACAAAAGGAATAGAAATTGCACTGATTCCCCCAAACACATAATTAGACAGAGAGAGCCTAATGATAGTGCCTCCATCTTAATGAAATAATAACATAAAGCCTCTTTAGCATTTTGATTTTATAAGATATTTGGATTTACTATGTCTTAGCTATTTTGTAGAGAGTTATAAATAACAGTGTTTCTGTGATACAATTTAATTTGACAACTTTAATGAAAAGGGATATGATGGGTTCATAGGCCTCTTTGTTAAGCAGCTTTTTTATAATTAACACAGAAATTAATAATTTTTGAGCGTTGCCTTATGGGTCAGTTGCATCTTAATACAGTAATATAAATAATAGTAATGAAACACATTTTGTAAGATACTTTATCTCTAAATAGCTAATCAAGATGGTTCTTGAACCTGACTTAAATGGACACTTCACAAATAAGTCTTTACCTGTAAAAACATCTACTACATTTTGATTGCCATCTCAACATCAGTTTGAAAAATTACAGTCAAAGGTAAGGCTTTAATGGAAACCTGAAATTAAGAAAACATGAATTAGTCTAGAAACTGGAGGAAACCATCTAGTTGACATAATCAGATGCAGGAATAACCTTTGAACAGGAGATATCAAACAAAAACCTAGCCAGTTCTAAGCTGGAGTTTGGCAACTTATTTCTAACAAATTATGATATATCTGCATACAAAACAATAGGACTTGATGCCGTGACATCAGCTGGACTCCATATCTCAAAGTAAATAGTCAGCTTTCATCTGTCTGTGTGAGACACCAGCTGCTATCAGCCGTGGTGGGAGGGAGAGCATGCCAGAAGCCTATGTGGCTGCAAAGGCTAAGGTATGAGTGGTGCCTGGCTCCTCTTGGCTGTCTCAGGGTAGGGTGCCTTCTCATTCAAATACATGTGTTCTGGATTGGTGCTAACACAGTGCCAACTCAGAATGCTGTGGCTCACTCTTCAATCAGTTCCTTAAATGCTAGACACAGAGGAACATAATTTGAGTCATTCGCTGGCACTGCAATATACTTTTTAATGGGTGCAAACCTACACAACTGTCAGTACACAGAAAGATGCAAAATTTCACCATGCACTGTGTTTGGAAAGGAACCTCTAAAATACTGACACATTGGCCCTCTTCTGCTTCAGCTCTGTGCTAAGTGGAGGTATCCAATTGTAGTCCTTTCAGAAACTAAAATACCAATTTTTATTAGGTCAAATAACAAATTGTTACAATTCTGGTGACAATTTGTAGGCTGTCTAAAGTGAAACCTGCAAGAGGAGACAATGTGAACATAAATGCAGAGTATCTGTAGAACAGGCAAAGTTTGAGAGCCTCACACTTCTACAGTCCCTGAAGAGAGGTGTGCCATCTGCAGGTGGTTGCAGATGCAACCCATGATTAAGGCTGGCCCAAAATTTATTGTTCCAGTAGGTTCTACCATGTGGTCAGTGGAGCAGAAATCTGGAAAGGTAGTTATAGTTAGGTGTTTGGATTAGCAACAGCAACATGACAGTGCAATGAATGAAAAGTCATTGAGATTTGTGTCTGACATCCTAAATGAGTAGCATTTCACAAATGCTGCTGGAGTCAAAAGGCAGAGCTAGTAAGCACAAGGTCTGTAGTGCAAGGGAAAATCACAGGCATAGCAACCATGAAGTGGAGTGATTGAGATGCCAGTAAGAAAACTGGAGACCTTGATGTTGTAGTATTATTGAGCTTACAAAACTGGTCTTGTACCTAACAGATGAACTGTGATATATTCTCACAGGTGTACTCACAGGTGTGCTCAACTGAGGAGACATGAAGGCAAGACAAAGTCTCTGCTTATACATGACTTAAATTAACACACATTCACTAGGTGGCTTTAGCAACTCCTGGATTCTCCAATGCATTTTTCACTGTGATCCTGTGCACTGTGTAGGCAGTGGGAAAAGCCTCTGCACTGTATGTCTGCAGCCCTGCAGGCATATATATGCTGTCTGCTGAGCTGGGTTTTACAAACTTACACGTGAAGTGCTGCATCCTGATTATCTGATTCTGCTGGAAGCCTTCCAGATCTCTTTCCTAATCACTTTCATAACATCAGTGTTACATCAGTCTTATCACTGGTATACTTCATTTGTGCACAGAGCCAGGGCTCCAATATGTAAACGGGATAGAGAGGAAATTCTGGAACTGAGTAGAATGCCCTTTTTTTCTATCAATGCTATTTAAATATCTACTCCAGGCTCAAGTGGCAAAATTAATCACAGTGTATAGATTTTCCTCCTTCCTCCCTTTTTCAATGCAACTATTTTAGAGAACAGATAAAAGGAACGTCCAAGCAAATGTGAAGTTGTATAGATTTCATGGGCCCTGTGTCTTGTTCACAACTGGGAAACATCTCTGTAGGCTTTCAAATTTATTAAAACTTTACTGTTTGCTAATTATTTTTGTGATGCAGATAATGAAAATGTTTAAAAAGCATGCTAACATGTTTCCGTATAAAATAGGTGGTACACATGCAAGAAACGTTTTATAAGATCAGTTGACACTTTACTATTATTGGAAGATAACTAATCTTCCAATCTGGTTTTATTATAACTTTCAAACAACTCATTACAAAGAAAATCTCGTTTGATCAGTAAGTTAAATATGCATGACTCTCACTTTCCCTCGGGGCATGGGATTTGATAGTCAGAAATAACCTCTCTTGCTGGGAATAATTTCTCAATTGTGAACACAATTCTGTTTTGAGAGATGATTAAAAAGGTACAGTTCTATGCAGATGGGGAGGTAAGAGACCACAAGAGCGAAAAATCAACATACTCTGAATAGGTACTGTACTTCTTAAAAAATTACAGGGTTGCTGAGATTTTTTAATTTAGAATTGAATTTATCTTATAACAACTAGAAAATCTTAATTCTGCCATTGGATGAAAGTGATCCAACTCTCCAAAAATGTTAAGAGCTTTCCACTCTCATACTTTCACCTGGGTTTCCCTTGACCTTTTACCCAACTGGTCTACTCCTAAGTATGAGTTAAACAGAGAGATACAAACCCCAATTAGACATACTAAGTGAATTAAATTCTAGCAATATTTAAGTAAAAGAGTTTTCCTCACTGCCTTCATTGCAATCCCATGATTTCTGTTTTTTAATACTGTATCTTCCAGGTAATTTTCAGGTATGTTTTTCTAGGTGCATATTAAGCAAACCATTTCTCACCAAAAAAGGAATATCAACAAGGTCTCAAGCTAATGAAATGCTTTTCTTATGGTGATTCTTAGTGAGAGATTGGATTTCTGACACTTGGCTTTCTCTTCTTATGCAGTTTATAAGATGACAGCATGAGCAACTCTTGTTTTTTTCCTCCCATCTATGTTTTTCAGGGCAACATAAAGTTGGTACAATCAACTTTTTATTGTTGTAATGAGCTAGGTGTCTGTTTCTTCTCCCAAGCAAAAAGTGATAGGATGAGAGGAAACTACCTCAAGTTGTGCTAGATATTAGGAAAAGTTTCTTCACCAAAACAGTTGTCAAACATTGGCGCAGGCTCCCTAGGGAAGTGGGTAAGTCGCCATCCATGAAGGTGTTTAAAAGACGTGTAGATGTGGTGCTTGGGAACATGGTTTAGTGGTGGACTTGGCAGTGTTAAGTTTACAGTTGGACTCAATGATCTTAAGGGTCTTTTCCAACCAATATGATTCTATCTTTCTATGATTTGTATGAAACTTTTATTGTCTATACAGTACCGCAATGTTGCAGAAATACTGCTGAGAGCACAGTGTCCTGATTTTTGCTAGGATAGAGTTAATTTTCTTTTTAGTAGCTAGAAAGCGCTATGTTTTGGTTTAGATATGGGATTTGTTATGAGAAGACTATTGATAAGGTACAAGGACACGTGTTTGGGTAGTTTGGAAGTGCAAAGGACTGGAAGGGGGCAAGTGTAGTGGTTAGCAAAACACAGAATTAGCATCTGGATATGCCAATGAGATATTCCATATCATATTATGTCATGTTCAGTATATTAACGACAACTGACTGGAAAGGGGGGGCATTCTCTCAGGAATCAATGGGATTAACTTTTCCAGTATTGCAGTTTCAGGTTCAGGGTTCCTTTTTTGCTCCTCTGGGATCACTATTGGTGGGTGGTGAACAATTGTACTGTGCATCACTCATTTTTATATATATATGTATATATTATATATTTTATTTTACTTTAGTTATTAAATTGTTCTTATCTCAACCTATGAGTCTCCTTACCCTTACCTTTCCAATTCTCTCTCCTGTTCTCTGGGTGGGGAGGGAAGGGACAGGGTGCGAGCAGCTGTGTCTTGTTTGGCTGCCAGCCAAGTTAAAGTATTTCACACAGGAAAGATGAGAGGCCTGTCAGAGACTGGTAAAATGAATGGTTCTACAGACAAAAGAAACAGTCTCCAAATCATCATGCAGATCCCGGTAGAAACTGAATCTGAAGACCTGACTTGTCTAGCACAAATGGGGAAAAAAATGCTGAATCATCAGGCATTTAGCGAAGATTTTGAACCAAGTTTCTGGGTTCTGGGACTGGGATAGAAGTCCAGATTTTTGTGTTCTGGATGGACAGATGTGCATTTAGGTTCAGGGATGAATCTTTAGATAAATTCGTTGAAATAGTTCTCTCGAGATGGTCTGTGCTGCCTACACAGAAAGGCTGAAAATGCTGCAGGCAGTCTCTTCCATTAGTTGTTTTTGTGTTTTCCTAGACAGCTGTAAACCAAAGCAGAACTGGTTCTAAAGAGTCACTTACAATTGTTGCAAATGCTTAGCTTCCATTTCCCTAAAACATAACAAAAAACAAACTCAATTGAGATAGACAAGATTCTTAAATAATCTTGCTCATGGATTTTATTGTTTACTTTTTAAAAGGCTGTTTTTCTAAATGCCATTTTTGGTACTTTATTTGTGCTTTTATTGGATTGTGTTGGATAATTCATAGAGCATCTTGGGTGAAGCCTTTCCTAGCTTTAAAACTCTAAGATTTGTATTACGTAGGTGTTTGAAATATGCTGGTCTGTCAGCTACCAGCTGTTGTCACTTAGCAAATAGCCCAGAAAGCAGCATATCCTAGTTTGATAAAACAATCAATTCCTTTAATCCAAATATGACAACAACTAATTCTGAGTAGTATTCTTTCAATTGTATTGACACCTCTTACTTTTACTGTAAAATAGCTTTGATTTATTAACAATGGGGAGCCTTGACGAAACTCAATCTGGCAGAGAGAAGTAGTAATATTTTTACAGTCCTGTAACTATAGTTCTGTACTTTCTTAAAGAGAGAGCAACCAATTGGGTATTTAAGACAGCAATCTTAACTCCTGAGTGCTGCATCAATTCCTGACTAGGTTTTGGTGAGGTTGTAACATAGAAGTTCCCACTGCTTGCTATGGGTTTGTCTCTATTGTAATTTGTATGATAATTCAAGTATTTATGAGCAAATTTATCTGAGTATAGTGCTAGTCTGGTATGGCTGTAGGTCCAAAGCATAAACCCTCTATGGACAATAATTGTGCAGAAAGCAAGGCCAAAGACAAGGAACTCTGCTGTTGTCTGCAGTATACATAGAAGAAAGGAATTAAGAACTAGGGAAGACGGTGAATTTTAAAATGACTCATACAGAAAAAACAGCTCTGTGCAGCCTATGCATATTCACAGTTAAACTGCAGGACATAAATCCATTTAGATCAGTAGATTTACAGAAATTTCCATAGCTGTAAAATTTTGAGCCAGCTTATCTAGGTCATTGTAAACTTTATGTTCAGGATTGAGTGAACGGCTTCAGAAGAATTCATCTTAATGTTAGTGCCACTCTAAGGAATGTACAGTGGAGTAAACTGCAAATAAGAATGTTCTTAATTCCCTTCAGTTATCATCTGATAGTAACCTAAATGTGAGGACTAAATATCTTAGCGTAGCTGCTTTTCATGGAAAGGAGTGTTTCCATTAAAGTGTACACTGACAGGGAAAGTAAAAATAACCACAACAGACTGAAGGGATAATTATTGGCGGACAACAAATACAGCACTGCAACCCAAGCAAGGTCCATTGCTTACACGTGTTAAGACCAACTCTTGGAGTATGAGGCACTTTCCATAGTATAATCACAATTTTGATGGAAGGCCAGGTTTCTTCATCTTTATCTCCTACTAAATTTAGTGGAAAGCTAGTGCACCATCCTTCTCAAGACCTTCTGTAAAAGTCAGAACAAATGCTGAGAAACCATCCTTGTGGCGACATTGTAAATGCATCTACCAATTTTGCGCTTGAGGCAAGCGTTCTGTGAGACAAAACACATACAACTGACAGATGAGGTAATTTCATTCCTTTTGGACAGCAGGTTACCTAAAATTGAAGAGGTCTTTCACATAATGTGCATTAAAGATGAGAAACATGTCTTGGCTGTCTTTCCAGATCCATGATTCAAAGACACCAGCCAAGCAAACAGTCTCTCATAGATAATTCTGACAACCACAAGTCAGGAATGATTAGTGAAAAACAGGATAACTTTGCTGCTGATATTAGGGGACATATGTGAGGGGGGAATGTAAGGAAAGAGCTACTATTTTGTTAAGATTAGAGTCAGGAGTTGCTGTTGCTTGCCAGTAAAATTATCATAATCACAATTTATTGTATTTTCCTCAGGAATATGATGGCATCCCACAGAACCTGGACACATATTTATGTCAATGTGGGAGGACAGGGTACTGACAGTGAAGTTAGGTATACCTTCCCCTCAAAATGATGAACATAGAGATGAAAACGCAAGGACATTTCATAGAAAACGATGTATTGGTACATGTAGATGCAAAGAAGGAGCCTAACTGGAACTGCACATTATTCTTTCAGTCTCATCTACTTTTCATGCATTTCTTCTAAAAATCTTCAGTGCAAGAGGAGCCTTGCCAAAATGAAAGCATAATTTAATAAAAAGCCTGGTCACTGTGTTTGCAAAGTATACAGTGAGCCCTCCTGTGCATGAATATATCTGTGTAAATCAGAAAATGAACTTTTAAGAATTACTGTTATGGACAAGGGGTAATGGACCCTTCTGGAACACCAGAAGTTCCAGACAAACTTAAGGAAAAACTTCTTTACAGTGAGGGTAACAGAGCACTGGAACAGGCTGCCCAGAGAGGCTGTGGAGTCTCCATCTCTGGAGACGTTCAAAACCCATCTGGACGCTTTCCTGTCGAGGTGAATATGCTTTTGCAGGGGAGTTGAACTAGATGATCTCCTGAGGTCCTTTCCAAACCCTACCATTCTGTGATTCTGTGAATAAAGTGAAAAATTTCCCACTGCATGATAATTCTGCACAACTACTATGAAGCCAGTACTTACCTGTACTTATTTATAGATTACTAGAAGAGGAACCAATAGGTGAACATCTCCAGATACTACTTGAAGACAAACACCTTACCTAGAGCCTTTATATTGTTATAAAGGTTCTTTATTTTGGATTTCAGTTTATCAGCCTTCCTACCTTTAGTAGGATAAATGTCTTGACCTCTTAGATCCCTTCTCTGCCTTCTGTTCTTTTGAAAAGTAGGAAAGGCTAGGAAGGTGCTTTGAAATTAAGGAAAATATTATTAGTGTTTAGACTGAATTATATAGGTATCTGTGTTCTGTTTTACCACAGATGTCTATTCTTCTCAGGGTATAGCATGATCAGTAATATCTAGTAATACCTCAAATTCTACCACTTTGCATCAATATTTAGGTCAGTAAATATTCAAAAAACAACAATACAAAACAAAGCTATGAAAACTCCAACCACAAGTGCCACTCTGAGAGCTCTTAGGTGTAAGCTCTTTACATGTTAAATAAGTTCTTGCAGTTCTATACAAAATGGATAGTAATGTATATCACTCCTGATAAGTCAGGCATACTGACCTCTCAGTTTCTGTACATGGCCACAGTGGATAACAAATGAAGGTAGAATTTCTTCTGTCTATAGAGTCGAAAAGAAGAATACCTTACCTGCTCTGGCTCAATAATTGTCTACAGGGCACATTTATGTATACAAGAGAAGGCACGAAGGTTATAAATGTTGCTTTACACATTTTTAAGGGTACAGAGACTAAATTGACTTAGCTATATAGAATCATAGAATCACAGAATGGTTTGGGTTGGAAGGGACCTTAAAGATCATCTAGTCCCACCCCCCCTGCCATCAGCAGGGACCCCTTCCACTAGACCAGGTTGCTCAAAGCCTCATCCAGCCTGGTCTTAAACACTTCCAGGGAGGGGGCATTCACAACTTCTCTGGGCAACCTGTTCCAGTGTCTCACCCCCCTCACAGTGAAGAATTTCTTCCTAATATCTAATCTAAACCTCCCCTCTTCCAGTTTAAAGCCATTACCCCTTGTTCTATCTCTACCTGCCCTTGTAAAAAGTCCCTCCTCAGCTTTCTTGTAGGCCCCTTCAGATACTGGAAGGCCACTATAAGATCTCCTCGGAGCCTTCTCTTCTCCAGGCTGAACAACCCCAACTCTCCCAGCCTGTCCTCATAGGAGAGGTGCTCCAGCCTTCAGATCATCCTTGTGGCCCTCCTCTGGACTCGTTCTAACAGGTCCATGTCTTTCTTGTGTTGGGGGCTCTGGACAGAGCATAAAGAAAACCCTGCATTTTATCCATGCTTTTCAATAAGAATTTTTCAGGTATAAAAGATTGGCTGAGCTCCTAAAAGTAGTAACTGAATAATTTCAAATAACTTTGCCTCTGTACTTCCAGAAATCTCTCAGAGATAAAAATGTGATTAACAGCAACAAATTTCCTTCAGTTTTACATCATCTCTCCCATTAATAGTTCCCAGTATGTAACTTGCTTCTTCTATGACAGAATTCTAGCACAGCCAGATCTGCAGCCAGTTTCTGTTTCACAGCTAGCTCCACATCATTTTCCTGCCATGCTAATGGCTAGGCAGTTAGCCTCTATTTTGTATCTATTAATTTTCTTTCTCTTCATTAAATGTAGAGCTTTCTCCTTGCCCCTCTCTCTTCCCTCCCCTGTCCCTTAGTCGTGTGTCATGTCCCCATCCCCTTCCACCCTTGCTCCAGTGCCTCAAGATCATTTTGAATTCTGATCTTGTCCTACATACCGCTTGCCATCCGTCCTGGCTTGGAGCTGTCAGCAAATTTCATCAGCATACCTTCTCTTCCATCATCCAAGTGGCTAATAGAAATATCAAATTGAACCAGCTCTGGACATATTCCCCTGGGACTCCACTTGAAATAACTTTTTGACAGCAAACCTCTGAGAGCAACTTTCCAACTGACTGTGTGTCCACAGGGCTGTGCTTCCATCCAGATCATAAGTCTCTGGCTTGGGGTAGGTTTGTCAAGTGGAACAGTATCAGAAGTTTTTTTGAAGTGCAATTCTTCTTGCCCATCATCCCTTAGAGCATCCTTGTCACATAAAGAAATATATCTGTTTTAACATTTTTTTTCTTGACTACTTGTTCCATTTTATCTTTAAAGAGCTTACAAATAGCTTGTGTAATATTTTATTCTAGAACTAAAATGTAGCTCTGGTGGGCTAGTAGATGACCAGTTTGTCTTGATTTTTATAATTAACCCGTTTATTCATTTATCTTGGACAAACTCCAGCAGATTACATAAATGTTCTCACCATGTTATTCACCCTATAACATCTGCTGAAGTCTAGTCACAATAACTATCAATTTTACATACCAGTAAGATCTGTTTCAGCACAGCTGACCTTTACTGTGAATTAGTACTTTTTTTAAACATGTAAATCAATATGTGTTGACATGGTTCACTAATGGAATACAGAGGAAGCATATGATTAAAATCAAAATCAGAATCAAACATTGTCAATATTTTCAGTGCTTTAATGTGACTCACCTCTAAATTGGATTTTCTCCAGAATTCAGTCTTTTCAATTAATCTTTCATCAAGAAAAAAATCTCAGCTGTAGGTTGGAATTTATACTCAGGACAAAAATGAAAATGAGGGAAATGTCTGATTCAGTTCTGAGATTCAAACAACAGTTGATTTTCAGCAGTGGATATTGCCATAATTTTTTGTTCCATGCAAATTTAATTTTTGGATTTTTTTCCACTTAGTTTGAAATTAAGATTGCTTGGCCACAGATACAATACAAGCCTGACCCTGACAAAGTTAAAAAGCTATCATAAACTGGAAATAAAAGCTATGAGAGTTGAGTATGTTCAATATTATCTACATTTTTGTTCAGCTCAAGATGAAATAACTTTGACCAGAAAAATCCCTATTAAAACCCATCTATCTGGATCAGAACAAACCAGATCAGAAAATCTAGTGTATTTCATACAAAGAAAATTAATACATCCTGAGCTTCCTGCTACTTTTGCAGCTAAACAGGGATAGGACAATGTAGTGGTTTAAGCCACAGGTAGACCATGTGGTCCAGCACACCTCCTCCACCCGTGCCCCACCCCCCCCACCCTCAGCTCTGGGGGTCCATCCCCACTCTGGCAT
>NW_010326469.1:0-14575 GCF_000700745.2 Antrostomus carolinensis
TTCCAACCAGAAGATTCTATGATTCTATGAAATAAGATTAGTGTCTGAGAAATTCATCTGGCAGAGTAACCATGATGTAAGACACATCTTTGTAATTATTATGCCTCTTTGATAAATTAACTGTAGGACACTTTCTGTAAAAGATCAAATATGTTAATTATGAAATTTACTAAATCCATTTGTTGGTGACTTATAGCACTAGAAAGGTCAAGCTGTATGCAAGTCTGATGACATGCACTGGGAAGTATGTTTACATGTGTGCCTTGGGGGTTACAAAAAAAAAAAATCTACTCTTCTGTGTGGGATTTTTGTTCTATGTCTTTCCTCAGTACAGTGAATCACAACATGATAAAAATGTTTTGTATGTAGGTTTCTGTCCATCCATCCTTCCGTCCTCCTTCACCCCCCCTTCTGTCCCCTGTGAATAGAATTGCATGCTGATTTGGTTCTGTGTTTCAGTGGTGTACAATGTGCTGTGTAGCTCTGAGAAAGAAATATGAAAAAAGTATTTCTTGACCTTGGAACAGAAATTGGTGAAGCTTATGGTAGTTCTTGGATGTTCTATGAGTTTTTAGACCAGCACCAGGGTCACTTTGCCTCTTGCCCACTGAGCTTTACTCTTCTGATGGACAGTTGCATTTTTCTAATATGTAGTATTCTTGATACTAATCCTCAGTTTAGTGCTTCAGCATTTAAATTATTCTCAGTCTAATCCTGAAGTCCTTTGGACATATAGTCAGAAATGATACTAAAGAATGGGTGGTTCTTTTTCCTTTCTCCATCACAAATGGAAAATAAGACTTCTCTCCACTTCTTCTGAACAACGGAAAAAAGGGCATGTGAATAAATAATGTTAGTTTTAACAAAACACTTATTTCTGAACTAGTAAAATTTTCTAGGACAGCTTCTCTTTATTTTTTCCAGTTTGTTTTATTTTTTCTTTTTCCTTTTTTTCTTTTTCCTTTTTTCCTTTTCTCCTTTTTTCTTTTTTTCTTTTTTCCTTTTTCCTTCTTTTCTCTTTTAAGAGACTGCCTGAGTTCAAGTTGCAAAAAGAATACCTGTTACATTTGCAAGATGCGAAAAAAAAAATTGGTATCTTAAGCTTAAGAAAAAATAATTAAAATATAGACAAAGAATGATATTTATTTATCTTTCCATAAAACTACTTCACTCATAAGCATCTGGGTTATTTCTATTGGTTTACTTCAAATGTAGCTCTCTATACAAAGAAACAAAAAAGCTCAATAACTAATATTCTTTTTTTTTTTATATTAGCTCTTTCCCAGCTACTTTTGCTAATGAGATCTGAGGTCATCAATTTTTCATTTAGTTTAATCTTTAAGCTCTTTTTCAGTTTTTCTATTTATTTGATGAATTATTTTTCAATCCCATTCGGTTTTCTTAAGTTCCAGATCATATAGAAGTTAAACTAAAAGTGTAACTCTCTAGAGCATGGAGAACTTTGTCAGTCCCCTTTGAATTGCAAGTTACATTTTTCAGAAGGAAAGTGGATATCGGAAAGAATATAATAGTGTACTACTACTTTCATTTAAGATTATTTATTAACCGTTTTTCTTCTAAAAAACCCCTCAAAAACCCAAACATTTCAGAGGGAGGTCAGCCTTGTAGGTAGGGAGCCAGTGCAACCTATGAACTCTCGCCTTTTATGCTAGATTTGCATCTGCCCAACACAGGTAAAATACAAAATGACTAGGCAGTAACTAGATATTACAGTATGTAATAACATACTCTAGCTATGCTTTGTCAGATACAGACCGCAGTAAGAAAAGTTTGGTTTTGGTTTTGAATGTATTTGTCATGAAGAACCCAACATCCTTTAGTTTGACTAGGTGAGACTTTGCCAGCATAACCTGTTCTAATGACCCAGTCCAAATGAACTGTGAAGAGATAGAGAATATATGAGAGGGTGAGAGGAAAAAAATCAGAGTGCTTTGAAGAATGGCTTATGAACTCAAATCACTGAATCACAGAATCACAGAATCACAGAATCACAGAATCACAGAATCACAGAATCACAGAATCCAGAACGGTTGAGGTTGGAAGGGACCTCTGAAGGTCATCCAGTCCAGCCACCCTGCTCAAGCAGGGACTCCTAGAGCACATCAACCAGGATGTTGTCCAGATGGTTTTTGGATATCTCCAGGAAGGGAGGTTCCACAACCTCTCTGGGAAACCTGTTCCAGTGCTCAGTCACCCTCACAGTAAAGAAGTTCTTCCTTATGTTCAGGTGGAACTTCCTATGCTGCAGTTTATGCCCGTTGCCTCTGGTCCTATTGCTGGGTGCCAATGAGAAGAGTCTGGGCCCATCCTCTAGGCACATTCCCTCTAGATATTTATAAACATTAATCAGATCCCCTCTGAGTCATCTTCTCCAGGCTGAACAGGCCCAGCTCCCCCAGCCTTTCCTCATATGAAAGATGCTCCAGTCCTTTAATCATCTTAGTCGCCCTTCACTGGACATGCTCCAGGAGTTCCATGTCCTTCCTGTACTGGGGACCCTTGAACCAGACACAATACTCCAGGTGGGGCCCCACCAGGGCTGAGTAGAGGGTTCCTCTCTGCCCATCTCTCCAGCCTGTCGAGGTCCCTCTGAATGGCAGTGCAGCTGTCTGGCATATCCAGCACTCCTCCCAGTTTAGTATCATCAACAAATTTGCTGAGGAGGCACTCTGTTCCTTCATCTAAGTCATTGATGAATAGGTTGAACAACACTGGACCCAGTATTGACCCCTGGGGACACCACTAGATATAGGCCTCCAACTTGATTCCACACCACCAATGACAACTCTTTCTTTGCTGATAGCATTCAAACGTGAAGGAAGGTTGAGTATATTTGCTATTTGAGTAGAAGTGCCCATGCAGCGCAAGATATGACTGATAAAGTTTATCACATTCATCATGGAGATAAGGTCAGTGAATTAGTTATCTCATGCTTTATGAATCAGTTTGAGAGAATATTTAAAGCACGTGAATTTGGTGAACCGGTTATAAGATCATTTTTAAATATTGAAAGATACGTATTTAACTAAAACTTGAGAAGGGGAAAAGACTGACTTTTTTTTTTTTTGAGAGAGAGAGATACTGTTAAGTATCATTTCTGGAAAGTCAGTTTCACATACCATTAAGAGAGCACGACAGAAAGGAAAATTAGTACTTACTTAGATTTTCTGCTAACTTGCCTTGTTAGTCAGTCTTTACACTTCATATTTCTTTACTTAAATGTACCCATCTTTAAAACTGTCATAATCTCCTTTTCACAGAAAAGTTGTGAAAAGTAGATCCATAAAAGTGCTTTTATAGCTTCTGAGGAACTCTATATTCAAGCAAATTATCCTGCTTCTTGCCCATTCGTGAAAAAGTTTCCAGTTAGTTTCAGTTCTTTGAAATTTACTTAAGTAATTGTTTACTTAATTAAATATCAAATGTATCACATGCAGAAAGGTCACTACCCATAGTTTTGTCTTTAGTGGATGTATAGTAATACTTTGTAGTTTCCCTGTTCAAGTAACATGGTCATGCTGTGATGATTCTTTCTTGATGTTTACAAATGATCTACAAACAGCTTGTAAATCCTTGAAAAATGTTAACCTTTCTGAGTAAGAATTCATTTTAGTGAATATAGATGTCAGTATAGACACCTATGCCTGGGTTGATAGTGCTATGTTTTCCTTACAGTGAATGGAGAGATACAGGCACTTTTAGGGCACATCTTATCTGAGACATCTGCTAGAAGGAGACAAATTTTTCCCTGGAGGTGTCTGTCTGTTTCTATTGACTGCCAAAGAAGCTCGGGTTCAGATGTAGGTATCTGTACTGCACATGCCTAAGGTTAGGCAAGATTAATCCTATCCTGAGCATGCAGTAACCCAACATAACAACAGTAATGTGAAAACTTTTAATGTGATTTTTATTGCAAGCATTTATTTGTTCCAGTGCTCTTTGAAACCTGTGAGATATCTTTAAATACAAATCCTTCTTCTAGACTTACAAGAAGTAGAACTGTGGATATTAAAAAATAAACATATTTTAATGGCAAATGTATTCACGTATACTTTCAAAATGTGTGCTTTTAGTTTTGCACTATGTATTTAATACTTTATTCCCTAGAATGTTAGTATACTTATTGAGGTAGCACCTGAGGGTCTTATGGTCGGGAATTAGGAACCTGCTGTGCCCCTGATTTTGGAAGTGATGAAATACAAAGAATCCCTAACCCAGCAGTCATTGTCTCTTATTTATGGAGAAAAAGTTGCAGTTAAGTGAAAGCACACCAGGAAAGAGGTGATTTGAGATACCAATGACAGTGAGCAAGCACATACTTGGAATAATGTTGACTTCTGTGCAATTTATTTATAATCTATGTGCTTGGACGTCAGGGTTGCTTGTTGATTTGTTTTTTTCTCCTTAGTATTTAAGTGAAAAATTCTATTTCTTATTTACAAATCTTTCTCTTTCTTGGAGATGATATGCTTTCTTTCCTCCTTTTTAAAATTCATTTAAGTATAATAAAGTTTATTGTTCTTAAGTCCTTCAAGGGGCATCGGTGCCCTGAACATGTGACTGTAATTTTAAAATTAGCAATTTTGCACCCCACCTCTCTGGTAATTTGTAGCAGAGCAGATTACACAGTTGTGTGATGTTTTTAGCTTTGTTTCATAATTTTTTTGAAATATAGCAAGGAGATGGATAGACACACAGATGAAGTCACTGTCAAATAAAATTATGTCGTGTCTATTACAAAGCTAAAGATTTTGAGAAGTGCTTGAAAGTACTTGATATTTGTGATGCTAATATACATAATTTTGCTTGTGTGAATTAGAACCAATCACAGATATTAAAAATTCCATTTGTGCACCTGGAATTTGAGTATGCATTTATGTCATGGAAGACATAAATTTGGAATCTACTAATTGCTGTTTTCCTTCCTTTTCTTCAGGGATAAGGCAGAACTACTGTTCTTTTGTTTAGCTACTGGAAACAGGAGTAACGTGTGATTGGTTCTCCTGGTTTTCAGCTGGGACAGAGCTAGTTTTCTTCTTAGTAGCTAGAAAAGTGCTGTGTTTTGGTTTCAGTGTGGGATTTGTTAGGAGAAGAATGTTAATAGCATACTAATGTTTTCATTTGTTGCTGGAAGTCAAATGACTTTCCAACTTCTCTCTGTTTTGCTAGTCTGCAGGTGCAAAGGGTTGGGGGCGGGGTGGGGGGGAAATATTAAAATTAGTAAACCCAAATTGGCATTTGGATATGCCAGTGGCATATACCATATAATGTAACGTCATGTTCAGCATATTAATGAGGATCAGGCTCTGTCAGGCTCTCTAGCACAGGCTCTCGCTCTTCTGGGACTGCAGTTTTGGTTTCAGGATTGTTGCTCTTCTGGGAATGGGATGGGCTTGGCTGACAAGTGGTGAGTGAGTGACTGTGCAAAACTCATTTGTATATATTTTTATTACCATTATTGTTGTCATTATTATTTTAAGGGTTTTTTTTACTTCAATTATTAAATTATTCTCATGTCAACCTATGAGTCTCCTTTCCCTTACTCCTCCAATTTTCTCCCCTATTCCCTGAGGGGTGAGAGTGAGTGAATGACTATGTTTGGCTGCTATCCAAGTTAAAGTACCACATTGGTATATGCGTGCTTTTTTATATTTACAGTCTCTAGTCTCAGTAATTCAGGGAAAGTAACATAAAGAGAAATAAAAAGCAACATGCAGAAACAAGTTTAATAGGAAAGTTAAGAAAGAGCATTGGCTTAAACCTATTCAGAACCATTACTGCATTTTGTTTCTTTGTTGCACAAGTGGGCAGGAAAAATATGAATGAGTTGAAATATGAACTATAAGAATTACTATGTTCTGGTGTCCTTTTATGCACCTCTCCCCCCCCCCCAAAAAAAAAAAAAAAAAAAAAAAAAGAAAAAGAAAAAGAAAATGATAGAAGACAGCAAAGATATGGAGAAAAACAATTCAATTCAATTAATGATAGTGGTATTGCATGATGACTTAATTCTGAAAAAGCCTTCTCCCTCCATTAAGGAACTAGCACTATCTTGTATATATTAAAAAGAAAAACAAAACAAAGCAAAACAAATAAAATACCCCCAAAAACCTATGGACAGGAGAAAATCTTAGGAATAGAAGACAGCAAAGATATGGAGAAAAACAATTCAATTCAATTAATGATAGTGGTATTGCATGATGACTTAATTCTGAAAAAGCCTTCTCCCTCCATTAAGGAACTAGCACTATCTTGTATATATTAAAAAGAAAAACAAAACAAAGCAAAACAAATAAAATACCCCCAAAAACCTATGGACAGGAGAAAATCTTAGGATCTGTGCATGAAAGCAAAGCTTGCTAATGAAAATAAAAGTTATTTTCAGTGAACTTAAAATTCGTTACGGTCAGATGTCCACACTTCCACGGGGAAACATTGAGAATTTTATAGAAGATTGAAAATTTTGCCTCTAGAAAAATTTGACAGGAGCACAGCCCCAGTCGCGACTGTCATGACCCTTAAACAGAGGCAATGGGTGACAATCACAGTTTGCCTGACAGAACCAGGATAATTACTTGCAGTAAAGAAATATAGACCCTTTTCAAGAAGAGGAAATGTCCTATAATGTTTCTAGACTTCAACAACTGTAGTGATCAGATGTCTTTTTCTTTGGTTTGGAAAAAGAATCACAAATAACCATCTTTCTGAGGTGGTTTCTATTTAAAAAAATAAATAAATCGTGAACACCTAAAGCTAAATACAGATAGATTAAATCCTAGGATCGTTTTTTGTTTCTGTGATCTAATAAGAAATAATTTTTAATGAATGAAACAATTGCCTTACTGTCACTGCTGAGAACATCATTAGCTTTCTTCTCAATTAAAAACTCTTCATTAACAAATCAAAAGTGTTCTGCAGTGTAGCCATCAAATCTCCCTTACAATAACACCTAGACACTTGTAGATAAAAGTAAATTCAAAACCGCTCCTGCAATAATGTGATTTATCCCTCTAAAACATATGTCAAATAATTTAAAAGACAAGCATTTTGTAAACGATATGTGTAGACCTATTTTGACTTTGTAATTTTTCTTGAAGTATAATGAGATTAAAAGGCCATAAACCTGTTCCTGGTCATCCACTTCTGATTCTAAAATAATAAAAAAGCATCTCTTTCCAAGCAGGCAAAGTCAGTTGTTTAACATTCTTCTGGAAAATCACCAAAAGCAACTATGCTAGCAATGGAGAAATGTTTACTACCATTGCCAGATGCCTTGGTAGCCTAAAGAACTAAAAAACGGGTAGATAGTACAGATTTAAACCAGGAATCTAGGATCTCATTCCTCAGGTATTCTGAATACATTAAAAGCAGAAGATAGCTATTTTTTTTTTTAATTGGCCGGCTGAAATTCCAGTGTTTTGAGAGACTGTTGAGGAGCAAGCCCATCTCTCAACTGTATAATAACTCACTTGTGTCTTTCTGATCTGGGTGATACATCGTTGATTGCAGTTTCTCTCTGGCACCCCCTTCCCCAAACATTTGTTTGGTACTGTTGATGCTAATGCCTTCTCCTCCACACCTTTACCGGTGAGTGAACTTTCAACACTGCAGCAGTGAACAGTCATCTGGTTCCAAAGTTGCATCCACACACTTGTATGTCTTGCATAGGATTCAGAAATCTGGAAACAGATTGCCTTATTTCTGATGTCTACTTGTATCTCTTCTTCATAATTTGCTCTGTGCCTTCAGGGTGGAGAATAGGTAAAATGTCTCTTTCCCCTGTCAAGGAATTGAAGGGAAGATGTTCTGATTAGTGATCAGGGAACTGATACTAAAAAGGAAATCTGGTTATTGTTTCTGCTGCTGAAATGCTTGCTTTCATGGAAATACGAGTAGAGATTAATTCTGGATTCATTCTTCTAATGGCTGATGAATTGTCTTTGCAGAACAGTAAGTGGTAGGATCTTGTGAATGAGTGTGTCCCCGTCATAGTGCTTTATTTCCATTACCCATGTGCTAAACAGTAGGACTGCTTCAAAATCACCAAATGTGGACTTCAGTGGTCTGAATGTCTGAATTTTCATTATAAGTTGACTGAAAGGAGACCCTCTTCACAATGCTGTTAGTTGTCCATTAGGGTTCCATTTGCTTTCCTCTTCTAATTACTTCATATTGTGTCAGTCAGTAAATGAACCCTCCTTGTAGTCATGCTTCTTTACAAACTGTTGAGATCTTTCTTTATAATTCGTATTATGTAACAGACTGTATACAGTAGCTTATATTGAAGCAGAAAACTGATTAGTTTATGTTGGTTTATAAAGAGCTCTGTATATTTTTATCTTCCACAAAAAGAGCTTGCCCACTGTCACTCGATAAATAGTCTTTAACGATAACATAACCAAAGGGTATCTTGAGTATGCATTCTTTAGATAGAGTCCTCATTAGGTTAATGTAAGATCACTGGCTTTAGCCTGCATTTTATTTTATATAATGAGTTCCTTTTTATACAATAAAGCTTATGAAAGAAGAAATTGTTGTCTCATAGGGAAGAGATGGATGAATATAATAAGGCTTCTGTTGGAGGGATTTATGATGTATATTTAGCATTGCAGACAACATAGTAAATCACTGCCACAACCAACGTGAAAGATACATTAGTTGCCATTTGTTTTTTACCAACTTATCCAAGTCCTTCTCAGATGTCTTTCTAGAGATTTATAAATCAGTCTTATTTCATGTTATTAAAAAGTTTACTATGCATTATAATTCATCTCTAAAGCATGGCAAATTATTTCACTTTCTTGCTGTTGGTACCATTAATATCTTCTCCCTATTCCATGATATTTAACCTAGATGGAAGAAGCACTGGTGGCAGTATTGTGAAAACAACACAGTAATTGTAAAGGCAGAAAAAATGTTTGTGAGAAATGTAATAATAACAAGTTTTCCCCAGTTTCCTGGGACGTCCGTGTAAGGTGATGTTATGTTCTTTGGTCAGCTGCTGCTATTAAACTTAAAACACTAGGAAGAAATTATTCATTTGTAAATAGCTTAGAAGAGCAAGTCCAGTATCATGTTACGTGTCCATAATGCTACCTGTGGCAATATGCATATTAGAGGGATGCATGCACTTTGATTTTTCTGTTGAAACTTCATAGGAACATCTGTGGGCCCATTAGTTGAAACCAGTATCGCTCACAGGTAAACGTAACAGAATACTTAATACTGTTATTACACTGCTCAGCACAATCAGATCCAAAGAATTGCTTAGAGCTTTTAAACAATGGAAAGGGTAGGAAGAGAGTTAAAAACTCGAGGAAGGGAAATTATTACATTTGAATGAATATTCATAACTCATTTTTCAGTTTCCATGGCCTCTAGGAACTAAACATGGTACTTCAAAATGCTCCTTTGATCAAGAGTAAATGTACCCATCATAGGCAATATTTGTATCTTGGAGAAAAAGATTTTAAAATTAATTAGAAGTACTTTGTTTTGTTCTAAAGTACGGCAACACCTTCCAGGTACCTTGGAGGGCTGTAATATAAGCAATGGTTTCAGTCAACACAGAAGACAGGTTGTGCGAGAAGAGGGTGTGTATTGAGCTGACATGACTGAAAATCAATACATGAAAATTTCTTTTGTAGCTCCCAGAGAAAAAGAGAGCACCATCACTACCAGCTTTTCATTTTCTTCAGTAATAATTTTCTTGGTCTCTTTCACTTAACATGGCATCTATTTTACTCAGTTACATGGATATATAGATGGCTGGTTAATAAAAATAGACAGTTTCTATTCTTTGTGTGTACTGTCTTCAATTCTTTTCCAGCCTGTTTGAATATATTATACCTTATTTTCTTAAAAATAATTACTCCTTCGAATGTTAGAATGACTTTTTTCTCCTTTTTTTTTTCCAGAACGTTCAACTTGATTGTTTTTACTTTTTACTTTACTATCCATTTTTCAAGATTCTTCTTTTAGCTCATTTTAGTCCCACTGTGTCTAACTATTTTATGTGATGGCTGTATATATTAAACTACTGCCTGAATAATGAGAACAAATTTGATCTGTTAATAAAATTTTTAGCAGAGTGAGTACTGTCTTCTTACTCCTGAAATATTTTGAGGTATTGAAGTTTGACGAAAAAAAGTGTTTTGTTTACTTGCTCTTTATTTTACATAAAACTCAGTAATTTTGCATTTAACCTAAGAATATTTAAAAAAAATGAAAATCCTTGACTGTATTATTCTGTAGATTCTGTTTCATTATGTACAGGAATATAATATTTATAAACCATTAAGTAAATATGAGGTCTTTTATTCTTTTAACTTCATTTTGAGAATCTCTTTGTTTTATAAAACTGGAGAAACTAAAGTGTGCTTTGTATATTTACAGTTTTATAGTTTATCAGATCTATATATACATACATATATATGTGTATGTGTGTGTATCTGTATTTACCAAATAGTGTCTTCCTTGTGAAACTCTAAATTCTGATGGGCAATTGTCAGTACAAAGAACACTCAAAAATTCCTTGATCTACTTTTAAATATAATTCTTTTTTCCTTGGTCTACCTTTGTAGGAAAAAAAAAAAAAAAAGGACATTTCAGTAGCTGCTGTTCAGTAGCAGTGTTCAGAAATCCCAGAGAAGCGACGATTTTCTATCCAAGACCTAGTAATTTAGATCTAATCTTCCCCATTTACTATACACACAATACAGTCACAGTCTTAAACATGCTAAAGTAAGACTTGGAGATGAAATGCAACTGTTTAGATTGAGGTGTTGCTACTAGAATAATGTTGTTCATATAAGATATTTTCTTCCTTTAGTAGCTGTTGCATGTGTACATGAAAATTAAAATACAGTCATTACTGTAGACTAAGCCATTAATGTAGTTATTACTTATGAATGGTGTTGTCAAATACATATAAAAAAGTATTATCTCATTGGAAAACTATTTGTCTGTATAGCTTTTGATTAAAATAAATGAAGGTGTGAGTTGAAAACATTGTTCATTTTATGGTTTTATATGTGGAAGTATAGAATACTCATGGCACTGTAACTTTCTGTGTAAATAAGACAGGTCTAGAGAAATAAATATTTATAAGCAGACAGATAGAAGGATGTGCCATCAGTGATATGCTGACTCTGAGAGTTTTCTAGATGACTTTTTAGATCACTTTAAATTTAATCATGTTCATATATAATATAAAAATGAACTAGACGCGTTAATGTGACATGTATCCATGCAATATTCTGTTCAATCTGATATATAGATAAGAGAGAAAAAATAACAAACAAGGAAAAAAAGCCATTGTGGGTCAAGGAAAACTTGTTACTAATCTCGGTGGGGGCTATAAATGCTACAGTTTTCCTCTTTTTTTACGCTAACTGCATCTGTTGAAAACTCAGTCTATTACGTTGCTTATTAAATCATGCCTTACATTGTCTCAGTCTTCCCCTTTCCTTGCTAACCTATATTTGGTGTACATCCATTTTTCTGGCCTACAGCTCTTTGGACATACATAAGTAATACCGTAAACCAACACTAACCATGACAAGTATTCTGCTGGTAGTAAAAAATGTGGATTTTTCTCATGGAAGGCTGAAAAAAAGATTTGACTTCTTTGTAGTCAGCTTCTGCTTGGAATAAATAAGGGTTATTTACAATGAAACATAAATCCATTTATCAATTCTCAACAAATAATCATTCTGAAATAAATTAATTATAGAAAATGTGGTTTATAATTTTAGTATAGGCTATGAAAATAGAGATTGAGTATTTTAGTATATGTTTAGTATGTAAGATTATGAGAGTTGTTACTTGTGATTTGTTTCCCTTTGACTGACAGCTGGTGTTTCTGTCTGGTGATCAGTGATATTTTATATTCCAATTATTAAGATTCTACTAAGCCATATCTGGGCATTTTCCTTGCAAGATGGCTATCTAGTGTGGTATCAATGTAATAATCATGTCTGTTTGAGAAATATACTGCATATACTCAGGGTTGAAGCATAGAGCATAGCAGTAACATACCTGTTGCTTATAAAAACAGGGGAGGAATGTAGCAATACTTAATTTGTTGCATTTATTTATTTGGGGTATTTTTGTTTGTTACATTTTTCTTATTTGGTAAATTTTGTTGTGTTTTCCTTTTAATTTAGTGTTTAACTGCACTGGAATGCAGTTACCAATACCTTTTTCAAGAATGCTGATTTTAGGTTTGCTCTGACAGCCAGAGGTTGTATGAAGGACAATTTAGACTCATGCATACAGAAAACTTTATTCCTTGCTGGTCATTCTGGAAAACAACTAGTATTAATTTCACATCAAATATGCTGTCTTGATATCTCAGAAACACAAAAATAAAAGCAAATGGAGGAAAAAAAAGTCATGCTTTATGCCTAAGCTGAGTAATGAGTTTATATGAGCTGCAGGATTATTTATTTCAGGGTCAGAGATCTTCTGAATTGCCATTTAATTTCAGCTACAGTGTTTTAATAAGCATAGCAAAAGCTGCATTGGTAGTAAAGTTCATATATGGACCAAATAAAGCTCTTATGCTGACACCTAATATGAATCTCTGATCAGTTTGTCAAAATGAAAAAAACTATTCCCATCTCAGTATCTGAATTTTTCATATATCTTATGTATGTGTCTGAAGTCTTCCTTACACAGTTTTGTTAATTCACACAGTGCAGTTTGCTGAAGAAATACTGAAACATTGTGAAACAAAGAAAAAAGTTCACAAAAATGTGTGACAATATACAAGGTAGATTTTTCTAAGAAGAGTGATTGTAAGTATTATGATTATTATTACTTTGAAATATTTACATCTTCAATTTTAGACTTCTAAGAGTAGACTTGTACAGTAATGAAAATCAGAGCATGCATATCATGCACTGGTTTTCTACACCATTTTTCCAGAAAATAATAAAATAATTGCTCTTGCCTTAAGCATTATTTGAAGCCTCAAACTGCATATCCACAATAATGGTGGTGGAGTGTACAGTCTTTTTGCGAGTGGATGTGCATATGTCTCCATGTGCAAACATATCTCTGACTTTGGGGAAATATGTTGCTTCTTTAGTGTTATAATTTCACTGGGCTAGCCCTTGGCTAGCAGCCAACACAGCCGTTCACCCACTTCCTCCCCACCCCCAGCGGATTAGGGAGAGGACTGGGGGACAAGGATAAGGAGGCTTGTAGGTTGAGATAAGAACAGTTTAATAATAGAAAGAAAAGAAAACTTAAAATAATACTAATATTGAAATAGTAGTGATAATGATAACAGTAATAAAATATACAGATGAATGATACACAGTGCAACTGCTCACCACCCGCTGGCTAAGCCCAGCCTGTTCCCAGATAACGATCCCAGAGGAGTGACAATCCTGAACCGAAACTGCAATCCTGGAAGAGCGAGAGCTTGAGCAAAAACCTACATAAATCCCTCCCCCTTTCTGGTAAATCCCAGATAATGTACTAAACATGATGTGATATGATCTGGAATATTTCATTGGCACATCCAAATGCCAGTTTAGGGTTTTGCTATTCAGTGCGCTTCTCCCTCCCAGTCCTAATGCAGCTGTGAACCAGCCAAACACAATGGCCTTCGGCTCCATCAGAAACTAATATTAGGACTTTTATCAATGTTCTTCTCATAACAAGTCTTACACTGAAACCAAAACACAGCTATTCTAACTACTGAGAAGAAAATTATCCTAGCAAAACCAAGATATTTAGTCACTAGTGTTTGGAGACAAGCAATTAGGGCTTAATGAAAGTGTGCCTATACACCTGGGGCAGCTGGGCAGCTGCAGATGCTGAGGGCTATTTCTAGCCATGTGACAGGCACCTGTGAAGGTGTGTTCAGAATATTAAAGGCCAGCCTTCTCCAATGTCCACTTCTGGTGTCTGTTTCCTCAGTGGAGAAAATGAACAGCATCAATTGAGTCATCCAAAAGGATCTTAAATTAGGAACAGAAAAAAAAAAAAAAAATCCACCCAACCCAACAAACAAACAAACAAACCCAAATTAGGTAATTCTAATAATCCCCTTGTCCTTTAGTATCTGTGATGGTTATTGAGCCTCAAAGGATGCTCCTCTTCTGCTGCAGAATAAAATGCATGAGCCTTGCTAAAGCTGTGGTGCGTCTTCTCTCAATCTTTTTAATAACTATGGATATAAAGTTTTGTAGTGTCCTGTTACTGGTCAAAATTTCACTGCTCACAAATGTGGATATTTATTCCTGTATAGTAGCTTGTTTTCATAAAAGTATTAGCTTATTTGTTTCACTTTATTTGCAAAATGTTATTGCAGCTGTTTGTGTATATGTATATATGCATTATGTATATGTACAGAGAGAGTGGCTCTGATCAGGACTACAGTTTTAGCATTTGTGTATATATCACAGAATGTCAGGGATTGGAAGGGACCTCGAAAGATCATCTAGAACAGGGGTCCTCAAACTATGGCCCGTGGGCCGTATATGGCCCCCCAGGATCCTCAGAAAAGAAAGCAGTTGCATTCCCAAACAAAACATGTATG
>NW_010326470.1:0-8825 GCF_000700745.2 Antrostomus carolinensis
CTCAATTTGGCAGGGAGGATGCTGTGGGAGATCATGTTGAATGCTTTACTGAAGTCAAGGTAGACCACATCCACTGCTCTACCATCATCTAGCCACCTGGTTGCATCTTCATAAAAGTCTAGAAGATTGGTCAAGCACGACTTCCCCTTGGTGAAGCCATGTTAACTGCCCCTAATGACGCTCAAAAATGCCTTGAGATGGCACCAATGATAAGTCATTCCATCACCTTCCCAGGGACAGAGGTGAGGCTGACTGGTCTATAGTTACCTGGGTCCTCCTTCTTGCCCTTTTTGAAGATTGGAGTGACATTTGCCTTCCTCCAGTCCTCAGGCACCTCTCCCATTTCCCACGACTTAGCAAAGATGATGGAGAGTGGTCTAGCAATGACTTCAGCCAGCTCCCTCAACAACCACGGGTGCATCCCATCTGGACCCATAGATTTATGGATGTCCAGATTGCTTAATTGGTCCCTAACCCAGTTCTCATCAACCAAGGCAAACTCCTCTATTGTCCTGACTTTCTCTAGGGCCTCAGTTGTAGAGGCAGTGTAAATTAGGATAGCACCTCTGAAGTAAAAAAGAATTGTGCAGAAGTTTGGATCTTATGTATCTCATTTGATCTAATGTATCTCATTTGGATCTAATGTATCTCATGTCACACATCCTCTACAGATGCAAATAATTGTTCGTGCTAAATCATGACTGAATACTCAATGGATGTATTTTGAAATGTGCCCCAATAAAGGCTGAACTAATAAAGATATTTAATTCTAATCACAGCTACATAGAGAGAGAGGGAAACATGATACACCACTCCTGTAAAAACAAAAAGTCCAAAATTTCCATGACTCAGGGAATCATTAAGTCTTTTTTAGCAGCTAAGAGCATCCAGTCAATACTTCTCTCTTTTAAAAAAAGATTATAAGCCATAATTATTTTTTAAAAAAGTCTGAAACTTGCAATTTAAAGATTTCATAAATGTTCATGGAACACTGCTAAAACTCAGGAAGTATTACATCAATATTGCATCCCCAATAAAACACAGGCAATGTGTGGAACTGTGACCTTTACTCTCAGATACAGACCCTTCTATGACTAAACTAAATCTTCTGTTCCTCAGTTTTAAGCAACACATGCACCACATTGCACATTGCATTTTTGTTCATTTTGCATCATTTCTCCTTTGGTGGATTAACTTTCAAACAGTAAAATCCAGTTATGGACTTTTCATATATGGGAGAGTCGACTTTCTTGGTTTCATCCCTTCTGAAGAATGATGCAGTTCTAACTCTTTGAACTCAAAGTTTTGGCTCAAACCAATACTTAATTTTCATATATTCTGTCCAGCTTTAATCACATACTTTACCAATGGAAACAAATTACATGGGCATTTTAGGCATTTGACTCCCATTGAAAATCTTTGATGCTCTCCATGTCTAAATAACCATTTTACAACTTACTTCTAAAGATAGAAAAGTAGGTCAATAGCTCATTAAAAGTTTGGTGCTGGAATGCTGTTCTTGAATTTGTTAATCAAGCAATTAATCAATCAAGAAAAATCAAGCATTTCCAGAACCTAAAAACAGTATAGTCAATTAAATACTCTCTGATTGTAACATAATTTTACATCTTCTGTCCAAGAGGTTTTGTAGACTAGTCTGTTTACAGTTGACACATGAAGCAACAGGCCTCATATTCCTTTTTTTCCCATATTCTGAGAGGAAATATCAGTTTTAGTTTTTTGTCATGAATAGCAGAAGCTCACAAGTGGATTGAGAAAAAAGTCCAGCAAAGAAAAGGCAGTGCCTTGATTAAAGGGGTTAACGAGCCATAGCAGCTGGGGAGAGTGAAAAATAAATGTAAATGTAGAGAAAACTAAGAGAATGTGATCACACAATAGCCACAAGTAAATGTACCATTTAAAGAAGCCTAGAGCAAAATAACATAGAGTTGGAATAAACTGCAGGAGTAAGATATAGTTTCAAAGCAAAAGCAGTTCTTTTTTGGAATCATTTTGAGGTTCCTCTGTGTGGTTTAATTCTCCTCCTTATTATTTTGCACTACTCTGGGTGAACCTAAGTGTTGTGTCAGCTTAGCTTTGGGAGTCAGCAGTGTCCAATACTCAGTTTCAAAATGCTCTCCATCTGACAAGAGTCACATCCGTAGTAGGCAAACATGTTTAGCACTTTTGACTCTGTTCTCTGTTTAACCATCAAACTATATTCTTGCATATTTATATCACTTTGTGGAATCTGAATTTGTGATGATTATTCGATCCTCCTGCCATAAGTGCCAGTGGCCCTTAGTTTCCTGCAACAAAGAATCTTTGCAGCATTGCCAATACAAAGCCTTCACTAATGTGTACCTAAATATTTTTCAAAGCCCACATAAATTCTCTATGAAGATCAGAACTCATTGCATCCCTGCTGCCTTTGATTCTTCCTGCCCATGTTTTTGTGACATTGGAATCATAGAAAAATCAGTCTGAAAAAGAACTCAAAAAGTCATTGAGTCTATACCATTGATCTCCTCTCTTTCTTCCATGTACAACTCAGGAAATTATAGCAAATTCATCCCCTCAGTACATGTAAGAGGAATATGTTCTATAAAGATCACAAGCCCTGCAATTGGTAGCCTTTGGAAAAAGGTAGCCAGAGAATCTGTCCGTGATCTTTAGGATTTGAGACAGTCTCAGGGAGGAGTTAGATACTCACATTTGGCCCCTGGGAAAAGCCAACTGGCAAAGGTCCCCAATGCCACAGCAAAAATTGAGTTTGCCCATGAAGATCCAGCCCTTAGAGAAGTGAGACAAACACTATGCCCTAGAATACTGGGGACTCATATAGCTCAACGGAAGGGTAGCCTCAACAGGAGCAAATACATAATTCTTAAAATATCCTGTAGAGCAAATTATTTACAGTACTCTAGAAAAGGAGCCTCATGACATTTTCCTATTCCACCAATTCCCTCCCCTAGGTTTCTCCTGAAGAAGGAGTGATTCGGCTTGATATTCTGCAGCCAAAGGTTTTGACTGCCATCTAAATTGCTTACTGCTCTTAGTGATAAAAATAGTCTTTAAAAGCCCTCTTCAAATACATGCTTCTTCCTCTCAATACAGAATTCTTGTTAAGTCTTCTCACTGTCTCATTACTACTTCCTAGTTCTTCACAGTCAAACTCTTTAATCATATTAGGCATTCATGAAAATGAGGTATTTTAAAGCACACTTTTAATCATTCTAAACCATGATGTTGCTAAACTTTTCCTTCATCACTCTTCTGTCAGTCTTGCTGCACTATTATTCTCAGTTCCTTCTGTACTTGGCCTGCATTTGCACTAAGATCAAATGCTCGGAGTTATGGCTAAACCTGTGACATCTCACACAGGCAATAACAATTGAGGCACAAAAACTAGCTACTAACTACTCCAACTACTCCTGATACAAAATTATAAATGATAGATGTCACAGTCTGAAATTTATTCCTTCTTTTTTTTTTTTTTTAAGAAAATAATGGCACTTCGAGTTTTGGTTTTTGCCTTTTCCTGTATGATTCCTCTGGGTGCATGTCACTGTGGCCACGTCATCAAAGCAGCTTTTAAAGTTAATAATGGCATATCTTCCTTTGCGACCTATGTTTTACTTACTGATAACACTTCTACCAACTCTTGCATTTTAAATACTGTGAAAATGGCAAAAAAGTCTCAAGGGCAATACACTCTCTTTCATTCTCTTAATACATTAGGATGTTTGAAAAGGGAATCCTTTCCCTTGCCTAAGGAATATTGAGCTATGTTTATTGCCAGTATGAATTGGAAAATAATCTCCATTGTTAACTAATTTAATGAGATAAATGGAACTTTATTACCTAAGTCAAGCTAGGCTTAACAACTTGGCTATAAATAGTGAGCATTACAGTGTAGCTGGCACACTTACACTCCATGACTTCACTATAAATTATTAGAAGGTCATACTAAGTTAAAGCCCAACTCCGGTGTCTCCTTTATAATTATACTGCTGCAAAATTTAACCTCACTTTTAAGACTATCTAAACATCTCTGTTTACTCCTCATTCAGAAAGAAACTTCCCCACTGTGATGATTTTAGTGGACTGTATGTCATAATTGAGGAGAAGTATATTTGCTGTAAGAAAATGATAGTTTTTGCCCCGCAGAAGGCATAACAGATCTGTTCAAGATCAGAGGCACAGTGTGTAAGCACCATTTCCTTAGTTCACAGGGACAAAAACTTTCTGACACCCCAAAAATGCCTGATGTGGGAGACTAGTCCATGGTCCTTCTTGAAGATACGCATTCAGCTGACAGGTCATCTCCTGGAGTGCCAGTCTTGGCGGCTTTCTAGCTATCGCTTTTGTCAGTTTATAGAAACAAGCCTGTTTTTTTCCATTTTAAGAAAACAAAATTCTGTGTCCCTTGTTGAGCAATATTTAGATAATTAGTATTTTTACGGAGAGAAAAAATAACAGGTTGTCAACCAAATATGAGGCTTAATTCAGAATGCAGTGTATGCTACACCTTTTATGGGTCTTTTACCAGGTCAAAACATGGCCCCTTAATTATCAAAATACTTTCTTGGCAGGAATACGTAAAAACATTTATATCCTTGCTTCTGAAGGGAAATAGGAACAAAATCCTTTGTAAATATGAAAAAGAAAGAACCAAGAACAAAATAGTGTGAGGGGAAAAAAGGAGTCTTTGGAGATTTCAAATGCTTTATTCATTATTTTATTAAAAGTTTGCACCATATCCTCTCCCCTGGTTCAATCCTGGACTTGCATCAGGATTATTTCAAATGTATTCACCAAACACAGGCACAAATATAGACCATAACAGTGACTAAACTCAGGGCTCAGACAAAATTTCATTTGGCTGTTTCCCATGTTATTCAGACAAAGATATTTCAAAAGACATTAGTACATAGAGCCATTGTGGCCATATACAGAAGCAAATAATTACAATACCACATAGATTTCCCTTTGATTCTTCCAGTTTTGTGGGTGCATTTGCAACTAGTACTTAAACGTCCTTTCAAATACACTCAGTAGCCTGTGAAGAAAACAGAACAAAACTGCAGACAAATATACAAATTTTGACTTTCTGGATTTTTGAGACAGAAAAGGTTCTGGAGTTTGGTTCCATGTCAGCAACATATACAGGATGGCTTGGTATTATGGTGTCTGAGTGATGATTGGTGAACAGCATTTGTTGGAATTACAGCTGCGATCAGTCTTTAATAACAGTAAGGTTTACAAATATTAGAATAAGGAGGTTGTGAGGTGAGATAGAGAAATAAATCTCTTCCCCAGCCAGACTGCTGACCCCAAATTACTCTAATAGCAATTCCATTGAACCAGATTCTTCCAGAGAGTTTACATCCTTAGAGTCTCCGACTCTTCTACTTTTCATCTCCAATAAATCATAGGGTGGTGTCTTACTAGCTAAAGAGAGAGAAATACAGCTAATAGTTTCCAAACAGATGGAAAATTTACTGGCATTCATGGGTTACAAAATCCAAGCACAGAAAGTAAAATAATGATTACCAATTTGAACAGTACTATTGCATCACTGACAAATGATGAAACTCTACAGGTACATTTGGTTGTATCAACAGAAACACCTTCTTTAGTAAAAGCAGACTACATACAACATTAACTTTGATTTACATTTGGAGAATTAACTTATTTTTCCTTATTTCAAATCAGTGTTCAAAAGTTCTATTTCTGCAAATTCAGAATTCAGGTAGTTTGTACCAGGAACTAGAATAAAACCCCAGACAAATTGTATTCTACCAACATAAACTCAAGCATAGGACTACCACCAGCAAGAAAGCTGTGAGTGTGCTATTAGGATTATTGGTGGCACTTGGCTGTGCACTAATGCACACCTTTTATCTACAACTTCTTAGTTTTGACTCAATAACATTGGTATAAAAGCAATGTTAAAAACATCAGCAAATAAATGGGCATCCTGTTTTTTAAGTCTACTACACATTTTTTACATAATTATTTCCACAACTCTAAGAATGGGTGTTTTCACAGATATTTTTATTCTTTAACCACACATTTGTTATGTGCCTTTGCATTTCATAATGGTGACTTCACTCTTCCATAACTGAGTACAGTCCTGTCCCTACAACTATGCCAGAAAGGCAACAAAAACCCCACAAAAATCACTCGATTAAAGACTGTGATTTCAAGTTGTTTCCCTTGGAAATAGAAAAAACTTTTGGATTTTTCCAGTTTTCTGCAGAATTTTAAAAGTTTACTTACTAGGAATCTTAAATAGAATCTACAAAAAGAAGTGCCTTCAATACATGAAGACAGAATAACTGTGATGATAAATACTGTACACAAAGTTGTCCATTATAAGAATATTACATTTCCAAGAGTTTATTATCAGAATAAAGTATTGCATAAGGTTTTCCAATATTTTAAATGTGAACTCCAGGTGCTTTGCTAATTTTAAACTTATTCCTAGTATTTGTAACCCTTTGTATATTTTTTATTGAAAGGCAATTGATTCCAGTTCTTCTTTTTTGAAAGAAATATATTTTCTTTCCCTTTCTTTTATCTTAAATTCATTCATGGAACTCTCATATAAAATCCTACTTCCAGTGTAACTTCAGTAATTCCAAAGTGTTTCCCTAAACTTGTAAGATAAATGTCCTCAGGGCATGAGTCAGCACAAATACACAATTGTCCATACTGCATAGATGTTAGCATTAAGTCCAGCCCATTAACACAGTTTTGGATCATGCCAAGAGGAACAGTAGTCTCCCAGCCAATGTTCAAGTGTGGTTTGTGGAATACTATGAGCCGAGGACCGGTTCCAGCAGGCAGCAGGGATGAGGCCATATTGCTCTGAGGAGGAAGAGTGCATGGTTGTCTGATGACAGCCTTGTCCTGCCTCTTGTTCTCAGAAGCAGAGAATGGGTCTTTCCCCATTTTTTTTACCAGAATAAAGGCAGACAGTGAATCATCTGAGTTTCAGAATGTAAGCAAACATAGTAATATCTGCTACAGAGGGCACTGGGGTCTTAGTCATATACTGGGAAGCTTATGCAGGCTGAAAAGATGTCTACAGTCTCTGAAGAGAAAAATCTCCCTGGACAAACCTTAAATGCCACCAGAAAGAAGGTAGCTTAGGATGTCTCAGCCAACACTAAACATGCTGAAGTCAAACACCACTCAGGTGCTTATATAAACCATCTCTTGTGAAGCATGAGTTTCCTCCCCATGGCTAACTGTTACCTTGGTCCTGTGCAGTTGGTCCATATGCTGAATAACACTGGATCCCAGCAATGATACACTGCCAAGGGTATACGACCCAACACTGATGTGCTTGCCTGGTTCAGACCCCACCAGGGACAGCTTGGCCTGTAGGAGGGAGCTCTGGCTTTGGAAGGGCTCTAGAGTTTCACGTTATGCCTACACCCACGTAAATACACCTACTTATAACAAAATGCCTGAAAAAGGTCAGTTCAGGAGCAAGCTAAAGCCTGTGTTTAAAAGATGTTCACACAGCCTGAAAACTGTGTAAGCTTTCCGTAATATTAGTCCTTAAACTTCTTCCAGGTCCTCTGAACAAAAAAAAAAAAAAAAAAAAATACTGTCTTCTAAAACTGAAACCATGAGCCTTTACACCAAGCTCCATGCATTACACAACAATTTCTAAAAGACAGAGCAATGCCTCTAGGGTGTTGGGGAAATGTGAGTACACAACTGGGACAAAACTAAAGGCTTTGTTTTACAAAAGAGGGGGTAGAGAGCAGGATGGGAACAGAGCTCCCACCAAAAGTCAACAGGAGTTGAGACTTGAAGCAATTCTGAACCCTTTGAAATTCCCAGTTCAGTTCAGTACCCAAAAACGCTTAATAAATCACAAGACCAGTGAGGGAAAGGGAAGAAAGGGAAAACATCCCACATTAAATCATAATTTCTACTAATTTCTATGTAGGAAATTTTACTAATTTCTCCTGTGAGAAGAAAAATCCTCTATTAAAACCAAAAGAAATCACACCTTTTTTGGCATTTACAGCTTAAAAAATTGGTACTCCAGTCCCCACATTGTAGTTACAAACAGCATCTCTGCTCCTGAAAACAAAGCAGGGAATCGGATTCTCACTGAATGTATTAGGATTAAAAGTATTCATGCTAGACCAAAGGCAACATGGGAGAGAACAGCTAATTCATCTGAGGATTATATTTAACATTCATTTCCCAGTAGAGAGATAAAAATAAAAGCTAAACCACTCTTTCAAGCTGTCTTGACACATTTTATATCATTTTCAAATGCCGAGTCCTGAGAAGTTACAACCAACCTCAACAGCTGGCCCAGGTAACTAAAAGGACGAGTAGTAACAGGCTAAGTTTTTATGGGCAAAAACTGGAACACCAGAAGTTCCATACAAACTTAAGGAAAAACTTTTTTACTGTGAGGGTGACAGAGCACTGGAACAGGCTGCCCAGAGAGGTTGTGGAGTCTCCAGCTCTGGAGATGTTTAAAACCTGCCTGGATGCTTTCCTGTGCAACCTCCTGTAAGGAACCTGCTTTAGCAGAGGGGTTGGACTGGATGGTCTCCAGAGGTCCCTTCCAAACCCCACCAGTCTGTGTTTCTGTGATTTTTCAGCTTGTTAGGCTGTTCACAGGACAGAGTCATAATATAACAGGGCATTTGGGGAAAATCTTGATGATAAAGTAGATAAAAAAACAGTGTCTTCATTCTCTCAACTTACCAAGCAGACTGCTGCTGACTTTTCATTTTCTCTCCTATAAAGAGATGTTACATTACACTCAGATTTTGATCTGA
>NW_010326470.1:8852-17634 GCF_000700745.2 Antrostomus carolinensis
TCCCTGGCCTTTTACCCAGCCATGATCAAACTTCTTTTCCTCCTCCCTCACATTTTTTTTTTTTTTTTAGAGGCTTTCCTGTCTGAGTCTAACAGCTGTTTGTCCTTTACAGGCTCTATCTTCCCACAGCTCACAGCTGCACTAACAGACTTTTCCAGCTATCTGCCCAGTCTCTGAGTCTTTCTTTTGGCTCTCCAGCAAATCCAGAATCTCCACCTGCATCTCCGGGTTATCCCCAACACTCAGAGTGGGATCTTGCTTTAATTTTACTGGCACAATTTTTTAATAGCAACACTTACTCTTTTTTTTTTTTTTCTTAATTCAGTGGAAAAAAAAGAAAAAGCTAAGACAAATATAAAAGGAAATAAAGATGTTTTACTATCAAGCACATGATGAACAGAGGTCATAGCATCCCAGAAATTAAAACTGGAAAAGACCCACTGGCTATTTGGTCATCTTGTCTGTTCCTGCCAGTGCAGGACTGTTCCCCATGGTACTTTTAATGGCAATAAAGAATGTAGACTTAATAATTATCTGACCTTTTACTATGGTTCACAATAACATTACTGTATTGCTTTCCAACCTATTTTTTTCTGTGTTCAGCTGTGTGTATATATACACTAAACTATCTCCATCACTTCCCTTTTCACTGCCACCCAGAAAGGTTGCCTCCCTCTGTAACAACATAGATCTGTAACACCTGAGCACAGATCTTCTAGAGTGTGAAATTCTTTTCTCTGATCTGGACTTGATCTGTCTACTAAAAGAGAAACATAGCCTTTAAATTCTATAATCTGAATCATTTACAGAGAACAGGAGCAATAATGCTAAATTAAAGGAGACTTTGTTTTTCTGTTGCTGAACTCTTCCTCCTCTTAGAACCACAGAGTCAGAGAACTGTGGCTGGAAGGGACCTCTGGACATCAGCTGATTCAAACTCCCACACAAGGCAGGCCCAGGTCTAAAAAACATCAGATTGTCCAGGGCTTTGTACAGTTGAGCTCCAAGGATGGAGAGGCAATGAGCTGCTTTGGCAACCTGTTCCATCATCCCAGCTCCCTCACTGGGGAGAATTTTTTCTTTCTATCTGATTGCAAGTTCCTGTCTAAGAGCAGTAAGAGCAGGGCTCCTCCCTAAGGAAAGAAAAAAACAGCAAGGCAGGCAGCACAGGGCTGGTCAATCGATAGTTTCAGACAAGGTAAGATAGTGAGTCTCTTTCATGGTAAATCTGTGATCAACAGAAGACAAGACAGAAAAAAAAAATCTACTTACAGTGTAGGTCTGGAATCCATCCTGTAGAAACAGCCAATAAGCTGGGACAGCAGGACACAGTACTGTACCTACAACACAGCTCAGGCAAAACCTGAGGGCCCAGATCTGACCTTAAATTGAGTCCCTAGAGAGGTTGTGTGGGTGGAAGCATCAGTAAAGCTGATCAGGAATGTTAAGGTATATTAGTGCATTCACAATGCTGTCTTTCCCCTGCTACTTATGTCCATTGGTCCTCCTTCCTTCACTGTCAACTTCTGAGCAGAGTCTACCTTTCTCTTCTCTATAAGCAATCACCCATTAGGTAGGCAAGGGCACTGATTAGTCTTTTCTTAGGCAAAACACAGCTCCCTCAGCATTTCATACAGCATGTGCTCCAGACTTCAACCATTCTTGGTGGCCTTCCACCAGACTTTCTTCTGTGTTTCAATATATTTCTTGTCTTGTCTTTATCCAGTCCCAAACTGGACACAATACTCCAGATGTGGTCTCATAAGCAACAAATAGACAAGAATCCCTCAACCTGCTGGCTATCCTTTTGCTAATACAGTACAGTATGCACCTGTCCTCCATTGCTGCAAGGGCACATTTTGACTCATGTTCAAATTGTCTGCCTAGACCCCCTCAGACCTTTTCTGCAAAGCTGCTTTCTATCCAGTCAGCATCCAGCCCTTTTTGCATGAGTTTATCATATTTCAGGTGCAGGACCTTGTACTTTCCATTGTGGAACTTCTAAGGTTTCCTTTAGCACATTTATTGAGCCTCTCGTGATTTTTCTGAATGGCAGCCATGCCCTGAAGTGTTTTGGTTACAACACATTGATGTTGTCAGTAAAGCTGGTGAGGATGTATCTCATTCCACCACCCAGACATTAATGAAGACAAGTCCCTATCAGCATCATGTATATTGAAATTTTTTTCTCTTTTTTCTTCCTCTGCTAATGCCACTGTCATTGTTATTGGCACATAGCAGAAGAACTGTCATGCTGGGTTATGATAAACAAGGACGTGAAGCAAATTATTCTTTCTGGAAAGGACAGATAAGCTCCATATTCCTGTGAAGCTCTGAGTGCAAAGCAATTTTGCACTGTGTTTTCCCAGATTAACTGGAATGTTAATTACTTTGGATAATACAGTAGTTGAATGGTACTTATTACACTGGTTTTTCCCATTCATAAATTGTATAACATTCAATGCAATGAACATAAACACAGAAATCACAGAAATAAAACTAGTCATGCTTTTTCTGGATGTAGCTTAACCAGAGGCATTTTTCACACAGAAAGAGAAAAAATATCACTGCAGACAGTCCCTGTGGCACATTATGATCATATTCATCCGCTTCCTCTCTGAGACATACAAGAGCAACCTCAACCTCATTGTCACACTCCATGTCTTTATTTGTCTCCAAGGAATTTCACAGAACTACTTGGATACAAAAAAATCACAATGTGATGAGAAATCAGAATTAAAACCAAAGAGAGATATGAGAAATTTACTTAAACACAAATTTAAAAGTCATAGAAGTAAAATTTTAAGGGCATATATTGAAAAGGAGAAGGGTCTACATAAGATTCAGGGAAGTTTGTCTGGAGACTACTGGTATATTGCAAGTATTAAGTCAGAAAAGTAGCTTTTATAAACTTTGAGGCTTTCCCCAAAAAACAATGAGAATCTACATTGAGATCAATGCAAGAGCTGTCACCCCAATAAGCTACATGAACTTCATAAAGCTTAAGCAGCTTAGTATTGTATACTAGATGTGATAAATGTGACCCTTATTACACTATTTTTGAAAAATAATTTCTGCCAGCAGAAAGAGATGTATTTGCTAATAACAAACAAAAAAAAAACCCAACCTCTTACAAATATAAAGGATTTGATGGGTGAATATGTCTTGATACCTTCAGGTGCTTGACATTTTTACTCAGGACTTGCTGAGACATCATCTTTTGTGACAGTTTTGTCTGTGTACAAACAGAACAGAAATTCAACCTGGACCTCAAAATTGGGCCCTGCTGTTTTACTTTTTGGCGATCCACTGGAAACATAAAGTTTTTCCACTGGTTTTGCCAGCAGAGGGAATTCTGTTTCATGCTCAAGCAGTGGAAAACTCTTCCTATCCCTGTTAGGTTTGATGGGCCTCAAAATTTTAACAAGTAAATCAGAAAATCTTATTTTAATAGGCAGGGATATCAAAACTTTTCATTGATTTGTCCAGGAGCATTTTATTATAGCTACCTGCATTGTTCCTGTGAAAGGTGCTTAATATGTATTTTTTTCTTTGCCAAGACTTTTTTTATATATATAGCTCATTAAAAAGAGTCATCTAGCAGAGATTTTTTATGGTCTACGTTTATCTGCTGAAAAAAAGGCTGAGCAAATGGTTCATTAATAAAGCTGAATCAAAACACCCTCTTTAAAAAAATTAATGTTGTTGATGCCAGACCTAAATTCATTAGTATTTCCAAACCGTAGCTTTAAAATTCTAAAATATGTCATTTGTTCAGTAATTTTTTCCACATGTTTGCTACCTTCCATGTAAAAAATGTCACCACATACACATGCTTTCTGTCGTGCTTCTAGTTGGTAAACTGCACCGTGTAGTATTGCTTCTTTTCATAGATACTGAGAGTTGAGTAGATCCATTTTATACAGTTTTGTAAAAATAGCAAGACATCCCAGACAGGGTCTTCAGCTGGTTCTAATCAGCATCAGCCCAGAGTTCAAGAAACTGTACTAATACAGACCAGCTGAGGATCTGGCCCCCTTTATGTTAGAAGAGAATGAAACCAATTTTTCTTGGTCTTTCTTTGGTTCTTTAATATGTGAAAAAAAGATTATATTCACTCCGTGTGAAATTCATCCCCCCTCAAAAGCAGCTCATGCCGCCTGTGCACCAATGTATTATGTCTTAAAGAATTTATATTTTAGTAGACAAAGGTTTCTTTATTCTATATCCTACTGAATTCCTTCACAACTGTAGAAAGCTGATCTCAAAAGTGAAAGCCAAAATTCCTGCGAGTTTTGAGGGGGAGTTACAAAAATGTTGGTGGTGCCACTGACCTTTCTTTCCAAATTCATTCTCTAGTCCCATACTATTAAATATAGTAGACTGGAAGAAGGTTTCTCCTGCCAACTGAATGTAAAGCCACAGCAGGGTATGTCAGAAGTTTATGTTTTGGGCAGGCAGCTGTAAGCTTTGTCCTTGCTTGGAGCAGGTCACCAACCACATGATAGCAGTTGTCTGTCCATGTACCTGAGCCTTCACTGTGAGGTACAGTGTATTCAGCATTGCATTAATGGGAGTCACCTTTTCTGGATCAGAGCTAGTTCATGTCCCACCACTTTGGAGTGCAGACAGAATAAAATTGCATTTGCCCACAACATCCAAAGACACATACCCAGTTACCCATGATTCTATGGTGTTTTTATGGAATGGGGATGTAAGGTCCTAGCCCAATAAAACATTCAAGCCCTAGACTAGTTTTCAGAATATGAGCAGTCAGTGAGATTGTATACCTACTTTCAATGCAGCACATAATTAAAGACTTTGCTGGACTGGGGCCTCAAATCATCATGCACTGGCCATATTCCAGACTAAGTCACAGCCGCCACATTCTGCCTATGTAAAATTCTATTGCCATTCCTTATTTCCCTTCCTCTGAATCAATAATGGGTTAAGCAACTGGGGCAGAGCAGTTCTTCTGCACAGCTGACTCCATTCTGGTAATTGTGGAAGAATCACTATACCTTTCAGCTGGAAAGCCTTGCCTGCGTATGTTGCTATATTCAACTGGTAACATAATGTAGTAAGCATACGTGCAAGGAAAGGGAAAGGACAAGTAGGTCTCCCAGGTGGTAGAACAATTTTGTTTCTTTTTAAGGAACTCAAAGAAGAGCTGCCAAACTCCAGCCACAGAGCTGAAGCAGCTTTGTTCATTGCTGGAAAAAAAAAATTATATTAGACAGATCAAAGTACAGTGGTTGCTTTCTCTGTCCTTTCCTGCTCATCCCTCCCTGTCCACAACTGCTTTCTGACTTCAAACAATAAAATAGTCTCTCTATTGATGTATCTCTTCTCTACTGGTTCCTCAATACCAAAAGAGAGAGCCTCTACTAATTGCCACAATGCTGATAAGATCATTTGTTTTCCTCCTCTAGCAGACTATTTCACAAAGTACTGATGACCGGTGTGAATGAGAGGCTCTTATTAGTGAGTATTGCCTTTACACCACACTGCAAGGATGCTGTATGTGGGCAAGGCTGTTGTGTATTGAACACGGACCCCTGATCTGTGATTCCTTTTTCATCTCTACCCTGTCATTGGGGTATCCTTTCTCCTTTATTGCTTCATCTTCAAATTCCCTATCCCTGCTGCTCCATGATTAACTAGGATGTGTACATGCCAAGTCTTCCAATGAAAATGAACAGGGTGCTAGTATGATTCCCTGTCTGCAGCAGGACTTGTAACCTAGCTCCACCTGCTTGCTTCTGATTTACCCACGGGAATTTCGGTGGGAGTTGGTCAAGCAGGTTTTGGTGTTTAGGAAACTTCAGAGACTTCGGAGGAAGGAATTAGGAAACAAAGGATGAAGAACAGAGAAGGTGAGCAGGAGATGATTTTAAAGGAAAGACAAGAAAATCATGAGGATATTAGAAGAGGCAGTAGCAAGAAATAAGGAGGGAGCAGGTTGAAAGGAAACTGCAAGGAATTATCTACCAGACTCAGTGGTTTTTTGAACGATTCAGTCATGGCTGAATGAGCACAGAAGCACAGAAAAGTAACAGAGGGAATGGAGAGATGTGGAGAGGCCAAAGGGGCCTTCAGGATTGATGTTGCATATTTGAAAAGCTGTGAAAAGCCTGACAGAACATCTTTGAAGAACCCTTTTTAGGGAGAATCTTAATTTCAAACAGGAACTTTGGCACATCTGCTGACAGCAAGAGAAAGATGCTCACCTCCTTTTTCTGCTATAGAGATCTAGTAACGGTCTACAAATGGAAAAGATTAGGAAGGCTGGTGTAACTCTATTATTGCTGCAACTGGGACAAATTTGGCCAACACAGAGCTGGCTGTGAGTCTCACAAATCAGCCTTCCTGGTGGTAGCTGAGTACTAGTCCCAGCTGAAATAAGGGCTAAAGAGGCATAGAACAGGAAAAGAAACAAACCAAAAGTTTAACTAAACATCTTAGTACATCAGGGGAAAAACGGAAAAAGAGAAAGATCTTAGTTTGAGTTCAGGGTAAAAGTTCATGTGGTTCTTATTGTAACTGAGCCATTTCACACAAACCATCTCCAACTGTTCTAATGGTCCCCTTATATTTTGTCATTAAAATATCTTCAAGTGAGTAAAAATCCATTTTTTTTCTTCAGGTAAATTGCACTCTTTTGGACAAAAATCTCTTGAATCTTTTCCCACCCATTGATTCTCATTTTTGTAGCCAAGGAACTGAAGCCCTTGGATGGATGTTCAAGAACTAGATTGACAAGGTAAGTTATGAACTACTTAAGTACTATAATACAGGTCTCTGCTGGTGGGGAGGATCATCAACCACAAGCTCAAAGTCAAAGCTTCTTACGTAATGAGTTATGGACTTCCAGATACTATTGAACAGGCAGTGTATGAGGGAAAATATCTCATGCAGCCAACAGGAAATGCCAGCATGGTATGTAAATCAGAGAGAGAAAGGAAGCAAATCTATGTCTTCCAGAACCTAGAAGACTGTGCTAGCCACTGAGCATTGTATTAAAGAAACAAAACAAAACTAAAAAAAGGAGGCGATACTCACTGAATCACTACCACCACCTATTTGATTAATAACTCAGTGGCATTTGGTGTATTGACATGGCACCCAGCATTTTGATTTTCTCAGCCTGCACAGGCAGAAGAACACCTAATCTGTGGATCCTCAAAATGCTTGACTGAGAGACAGGCACTCTACTACTGATGACACTCAAATCTAAGGCCTTGATGAGTACAGTTCATAAAAGAAACATAAATGTGTAAGGAAAGTGAATGTTTAAGACATTAAGAAAGTGGTGTCTATAGACTTCAGCTGCCTATAGGCTGGAAGCTGCTCAAGAAGAATTTGAGGGTCAGGACTTTGCATTTGGGCATCTACTGTGGGGGTTAGATGAATTAAACTCCAGATCTTTGTGGGATTTAGATGTGAGAGCTCTACCCAGAGGCATTCGGTCAAGTAGAAAAGTGTAAATACTCTTTCACATGAACAATATCCATTTTTTCACAACTTCTTTGTTAGCTGTCTGCTTTCTCTACAGTCTTTCTCAGCAGATGCAACTACGCACAAAGTCATACCCCAAGGCAGAAATGCTGTCAGCTTCCACAAAGAGCTTCTGCTTGTTGGCACTGACGGCACCAGAATCTGTGCATGGCAACAGTACATTTTCCAAAGCTGGAAACAGCTATTGCATGCAGTCTATTACCCCACAGTACCATTTCTATGCAAGTATCCTTGGAAGATAATTTATTTCTTTCTTTGTTGATTCATTTGGTTTTATTGCCTGGAATCAACTGGAAAGTCCCGTGTCTATTCTTGTTTAATCTGATAATTAGTAACTTAGCCAGATAGCTTGCTATAATGCAAACAATTTGTTTCTGTAGAGATCGGCATTAGAAACAATTCCATTCCCTAGGACTGAAGGCCTTCAGCTCCTACCAATACAGGGTATGAAGACTCAAATCATACCAACCTTTTATTGTAGACACCCTTTGTTTTACCGTTTTCATTTTCAAAGATTGTGCAGTGGTTCAAGCAGAAGCTCTAAAGGAAATGTTTATAGCAGCATATTCAAGGCAAGAGAGTGACACAAATGGAAAAGACTAATTGATAGGATAGCAAATTAAGCAAAGAATTGACAGTTGTGGAAAGGAGCCAGAAAAGAGATCCAGACTGTGGAAGCACATGCAGACTCAGTGTGTTAGTGTTATCATGAGTACAAGATGATAGGCAGGATGTGCCAAATCTCTGGGTAGCTCTGGAAACCAGGGGGTCGGATTCTTCTTTTTTAAATAACAATTAATACTAATAAAGCCAGTGAGCTACACAGGTCTAAAACTCATGTGATGAAGAAAGACTCAGCAGGAGTGTAGTTTAGATCTGAATTTGATTATGGAAAGGAAGCCAGTGAAGGTGACACAAGACAGAGGTGATATAATTCCTGAAGAAAAGAGCAGTCTAGCCACACCATTCTGGACGTCCTCTACTTTAAACAACAGGCAATTAAACGAGTAGAGTTAAAAAGAAACTGAAACAGTCAAGAGCACAAGTGATTAAAGCTTCAATAAAAATTTCAGCTGAGGAATCTGGCACCTAGTCACAAGTTAGAGGCTTATAATGAGCAAAATGTGGCAATTGCCATTTCCTGCTCTAAATGAGGCTTTCAGTGTCATGTTATTTTTCTTTGCACAACTTTGCACAACCGATAAGTAGCTGCTTTCTGCTGGTGGCCATGGCTGCAGTTCCCCCACAGGTCATGCCTTCAGCA